>NC_037684.1:3602718-3863493 GCF_003255815.1 Theropithecus gelada
TTTTTTTTTTTTTTTTTTTTTTTTTTTTTTTTTTTTTTTTTTTTTTTTTTTTAAAAAAAAAAAAAAAAAAAAAAAAAAAAAAAAAAAAAAGATAATAAAAATATAAACTTTATATCTCAACATAAGCTCCGTCGGGCTGGGCGCCATGGCTCAGGCCTATAATCCCAGCACTTTGGGAGGCTGAGGCAGGAGGATCGCTTGTGCCCATGAGTGCGAGACCAGCCTGGCTAACATGGTGAAACCCTGTCTCAAATATTAGCTTGGTGCAGAAGTAATTGTGGTTTTTGCCATTACTTTTTAAATGGCAAATAAATAAATAAAAAGAGGCTCCATCAAGTTTAAGGCACTTGTAAGTGATGATACCAGCCATTTAGTCCATCCCTAAAGAGCTGAGGGTTCTCAGAATTTAATCATTTCAATGCAGTCTTTTTTGCATTATTAACTGATGAAAAATAGGTGTCCTTTAATGATTTTTTTTAAGATTAGAAAATAAAAAATCAGAAGGAGCTAAATCAGGACTATAAGGTGGATGCCTAATGATTTCTCATTGAAACTCTCACAACATTGTTCTTGTTTTGTTAGTGGAGATGGGTGTTACTATTTTGTCCAGGTTGGCACAAACTCACAGTTCTTCTACCTTAGCCTCCTGAGTAGCTGGGACTACAGGTGTGTGCCACTGTGCCCAGCTTGCCCTTGTTTGATGAGAAGAATGAGCAAGAGCATTGTTATGGTGGAGAAGGACTCTCTGGTGAAGCTTTCCCAGACATTTTTTTTGCTAAAGCTTTAGCTAGCCTTTCTCAGAACACTCTCATAGTAAACAGATGTTATTGTTCTTTGGTCTTCCGGAAAGTTAATTAGCAAAATGCCTTGAGCATCCCCAAAACTATTGCCATGACTTTTGCTCTTGATCAGTCTGCTTTTGCTTTGACAGGACCTCTTCCACCTCTTGGTAACCAACCATTGCTTTGATTGTGCTTTGTCTTCAGGATCATACTGGTAAAGCCATGTTTCATCTCCTGTTACAATTCTTGGAAGAAATGCTTCAGGATCTTCATCCCACTTGTTTAAAATTTCCATTTGAAGCTCTGCTCTTGTCTGCATCTGGTCTGGGTGCAATGGTTTTGGCACCCACTGACTGGAAATTCTTTCAACTTTAATTTTTCAGTCAGAATTGTGTAAGCAGAGCCAATTGAGATGTCTATGTGTTGGCTATTGCTTCTGCTGTTAACTTTTAGTCCTCTTCAATAAGGTCATGAGTAAGATGATTTTTTTTCTTGCAAATTGCTGTGGATAGTCTGCGCTATGGGCTTTATCTTCAACATCATTTCATCCTTTCTTAAAATGAACTATCCATTTGTAAACTGCTGATTTCTTTGGAGCATCATCCCCATAAACACTTCATAAAACACCAGTGATTTCACCATTTTTCCCGCCAAGCTTCACCATAAATTTAATGTTTTTGCTTCAATTTTAGCAGAATTCATGTTGCTCTGATAGGGGCTCTTTTCGAACTGATGTCTTATCCTTTTTAGTTCTTCAAGCTAGATCTTGTTCAGACATAACAAGTTTCAACAAGTTTATTTTGGTGCAAAAAAAAAAAAAATTGAAATCCATGCATATTTTTTTCATAATACACATTTTCCATGAACTTTTTGAAGACCCCCTTGTAGAAAGTACATGTGACTTACTACTATTTCTGTCCTTGGGTTGGAAAGATCACCCAATACTAAAATAGAAAGACTATAGATGGTTTTTAGTCTAAAATAACAAATATGTGGTAACTGAGGAGTGGCATATGGTTTCTTTCTTTTTTTCCTCTTTTGATTTGCAGATTCAGAATGTTCTTCATGAATTCTTTCAAAATCCAGATTTCAAGCTAGGTAAGTCTGCCTATTACTCTGATATTTTTATTTTTATTTCTTTTTTGGGTGGGGGACACTGAATTCAGATGAAAAGTCAACATAAGACAGATGTAATTCAAAGCTCTTGCAGGTGCAATTAGCCTCTTCCATGCTGTCCAGATAGAGAATGTATAAAAGCAGAAATGCAATCTGTGATTCTCAGCCCTTTTAGTCTGGTGTCCATTTTATTACCAGTACTCTGCAATACTCTTTTATTATCCTATGACATTCCTAGAAAATATTCCTTACATACACAGAATTTTAAAAGAAAGATAAGATGTCATACTGTGATATAAAGGAGAAATATAAGGAAAGGCATAAGAAAATTGTATGCACTGGTTGCAGTGGCTCATGCTAAGATTTACCAGAGTTGAACATTGCCTCTGTAAATTCCTTAGTTTGAATTTCCTTGACTCTACCCACTCATATCCTACACCTTACCTATAACCCTCCTGGAGTCATTCTCTGTTTCTCAAATGTTGTTTCTTGAGTTCCCTTTCCATGTTACATAAATTTCCCTGGATAATCTCATCCAGTTCTGTTACTATATATACTAGGCTTAAGACTTCTTCAGAGGCCAGGCATAGAGGCTCATGCCTGTAATCCCATCACTGTGGGAGGCCGAGGTGGGCGGATCATTTGAGGTCAGGAGTTTGAGACCAGCCTGGCCAACATAGTGAAAGCCTGTCTCTACTAAAATACAAAAATTAGCCGGGTATGGTGGCGGGCGTCTGTAATCTCAGCTACTCGAGAGGCTGAGGCAGGAGAATCACTTGAACCCAGGAGGTGGAGGTTGCAGTGAGCCGAGATCATGCCACTGCACTGCAGCCTGGGTGACAGAGCGAGACTCCTTCTAAAAAAAAATAAAAGAAAAGAAAGAAAATTATATGCACTGTGTTTCAATATATAAATGCTTTGTTATAACTTCACTATAAAACATGATAATCAGACATTTCTACCTACTTATAATGTACCTTTAGATATAAGAAAAGTAAAATTATATACGGTTGACCATTTTATTTGTATTTGACATTTTGGAATAGGGCAAAATGAATATATATACATAGAATTCCCAGAAATGCAGACTGATACAAATGTGTTGTATTACAATTCAGATACAATTTATGTTACTCCCTATTACACAATTTCTGAAACCGCAAACAACTCTAGGTAAAGTTCCAGAATTAAACAAAGTATATACTTCCCCCTCAAATTTTCATAGAAGTTACATTTTTGGAAAATTCCACAGCAAAATTATATTCTGCATTCATATGTAAAATAGAATTGGGTTCTAGGTTCAAAATTATTATAAGCAGGTTTTTCATCTACTCGAATGTCCTGCAGGAGGGGGAAAGTCTTTATTGTGCAGAAATTACAGGAGTTCTGCCTCTGCTCCTATTCCTCATCATTGTGGCAATAAAAACTCACCCCAAAATTTCCACCATGCTGCCTGGGAGGAAGGGAGGACAGCACCACCCCTATGGAGATTCACAGATTTTGATGCTTTTGTTTTCAGAAAGATTTCCCTATGAAATTAGGTGGAAAAAAAACCAAAAAAAACCAAAAAAAACCCTCACTTGTCCCATAGAAACTAGAGTTTGGGTCCTGAGATTTACATAATTTATATCCAATAGATTTTTTTCCCAATTGATTATTTGACTACTTTTGTTACATTGACAACAATACATTGTCTGAAGTCTGTTGTCACTTTTAAAAATAAAATATGCTTCCCATCTTCCTGATCACTGATCTCCAGGCATGATTTGGGCCTTACTGACAGCCTTTTCTCCTTCTACCTGTTCTCACATTTTCCAAAAAACGTAATTCTTCAGTCAGCTCATCCTTTACTCTTGTTTCAAAAAATCATTGAAATAACTTCACTTATTTTCAAATGAGGGTACAGAAGGAGTGAGTTAAGAGAACTCAATGTGGGATCCTGATAAAATTACAGAAATTCCAGAGCATTCCAATTGACAGTGATTGTTTCTTCTCTCACCTCCTATACTACAGTATTTATTTTCTCTACTATTCATTTGGTCAATAGTCATTGAGCCCTCACTTAGTTCCAGATACTGTAATGAGTTAGAGAATGCAAAGAGGACTGACAAGACATGTTTCCTGCCCTTAAGTTGCTCAAACTCCAGTCAGAGACAGACATATATACTTAATAGCAATTGTTACTGCTAGAAACCAGTCTGGTTTGCATAATCATCTGGAGCTTGGGGGAAGGTCTGGGATGGAAATGTCAGCTTCTAATGCATAAGCTCATATGAAAATGTATATAGTCCTCCTATGGCCATAATAACTGATATCTCATAATTAGCACTTACCAAATTCAAGAGTGATTGAAAAATCTTTTCTATGCCCTTGTGCCAACCCATGATAGGCAGGAAGAATTACTATTAGAAGTAGGAGAGGAAGCCAGTGTATAGTTCTTTCATCATAAGCTTTCACACAATTTATGAATTTTTCTCTTAGTATGGTCAATAATTATTACATAAGTTGTTGTATCAAATGAAGGTTTAAAAATCTGTATTTGAACTAACTGTCACATTCTTCATTATTGATCACTCTAATTTATGAAACTCTTCTCTTGTTTTTTTGTGATATCACTCTCTTGATTTCTTTCTTCTATTTTTGATCGCCTTTTAGTGTTTTTGTTTCTTGACTCTTCTTTTGCTTGCACCTTAACTTTTGTTTTCCAGAGTTTCCTTTTAGGCTTTCTTATCACTATACACACTATACACATTCTCTGGGTTTTCTTATTCAAGTCCATGGCTGCAGCTGATGACTCCCAATCTATATACACATTGCAAACTTTCCCTGAGCCCTAGGTCCTATTTGAAAAAAAGCTACTAGGAGTGGTAAATGAAAAAGCAAGTTGCACATAAAAATGATCATATTTATAAACAGAAAGACAAAAGGTACACGTGCGCATATATATGCATTTATATACATACAGAAATGCATAGAAAGGTTGCTGGAAGGATGATAAACTGCTGACAGTGGTTACATCTGGGGCAGAGAGGAGTGAGAGTGCTGATGGGAGGTAGCCAAAAAGGAAGATATTTATGTTTTGTTGCTTATATTTTTGTATTATTTGAATTAGAACATTTTTATGCGTTATTTAATTTAAGAAACATTAAAGACAAAATAAAGTTTTTAAAAAGAAAGCTTGCAGAAGTGTTTTGTTTTAGGACCTGCTAGTGTAAACCAACATAGATGTTTTTATAGCCTTTTATACTATTGATGTGCATATTTATTTCTGCTTTATATCAATCTAGATATTAAAAATATAGACTCTTTTTTTTAAATATTTGGTTTGCTTGTTAAGCCAGGAAAAGTAAAAATTTTGTAGTATTTGGTATGTTACCCAGCTATATGTAGTTCACTTTATTGTAGTTATGGATAGACATTAGCTAATACATAATTTTATGCTCTGTTAAAGCACTATAGTATAAATATCAAATATATATTACAACCAAACTAACTAGCAAATAATCTTCATTCCATAAATAGGATCACACTGCGAAGAATTGGATATTACTGACTCAACAGAACCAAGATTGAACAAAATGGAATTTACAGAAGTAAGAAGTTACATTATTTAATATTTGAATTGAATTATTTTGCCAGTTTCAATTTTCTGTTGGTGGCTGTCACACATCATTAAATTAGTATTAAATGAACACACAAAACTTATTTTATACATTCTAAAATATGTACTTTAAAATATTTCAACTCCTCTGAAATGAGGTTACATTTTACAATTTCTTTCAATCAGTATCACGCATGATGTGAGAGTATAAAATACTACCACTGACGTCTTCTGGTAAGATCAAGAAAAACCAGCATCTTATATTCAGTGAAATCTGCTTATTCAAACAATAATGAGATCTAAAACTTACAAAAACTTTCCTATGGGCCAGGCATCATGCATGAACTTGGTGAACCCTCTCAGTAACCCTTTCCTCCGCTTTTACAGATGAAGACACCAAGATGTAGGAAGGTTAAATAACTTGCACACTGTTTCACAATTAGTAAAACCGGGGAAATTTGTATTCAGTTTTGTTTCAAAGTCTACATAATATTGCATATGAAAAAGTATGATTCTATTGTAATGGAATAAGTGAAATAAGCAATTTAATGGTACCAGAGTCCTAAGTCTTCCACAGCTTACTTGTATATTTTTTCATGTTTCTCCATTTCCCCTTGTTTTTCTCTGATGAGTTCCAGAGTCAAGGTAACTTTCTGTTTCTCTTTTCATATACCTTTGCATGACTGAAGGTGAAGATTATGCACTATATACAGTTTCAAAGTTCTATATGAGGTATCTCTGGAATTCTTTTTAAAATGACTATTGTATAGATAAGAATTTGGCAAATTCTACCTGAGTTATGTTCTAACTGTGTTTTCTTAGATTCTGTGTTTGTCTATTTGTCATCCATTACTCACAAGGCCAAACTAATGGCCAGAGTTGTTTATATCTCCCCTGTGATCCAGAACCCATACTATGAACCACCTCCTTACTAATTCTCACACACTGAGCTAATATTTCTCCTGCTCTAAGTCAACCCAGGACCAGGTACCAGACAACCAGAGATAGCCCTTGTGCCTCAGAGTCTGCCAGAATTATTCAAACCAGCCAATCCTCAACTGTTTAGCCTGTTGTGGCTTGCATTTCTGGAAACTCCAGTAAGGATTCTGGCTTAGGCTGTCCCTTTGCTCCTTTCTGTTCTGCCTCTTGACCCAAACCTGGTGCTTCCCCTGTGGTCCTGCATGGTGTGGCATGCTTCCTTCACTTGGAAGTCTTAAGTAATAAAAATCTTCTTTCAGTGGCATTAGCCTCTCCATGTCATCGTTCATTTACCTCCATGAATTAAAATTCCACAGATACAAATGAGACAAGCTACTGGAAGAAAAATACACAGAGGAACAAATGATGGTATTAAAATGGTTCATGAAAAGTCAAAGCTTTATCTCTTTAATACAGAAATAAACATAACTTACATTTCTTTGCAAGGGACTGCCTATTTGCAAGGGACGTGCCTATTTGTCTTATATTAGTTTCCCTAAAAGTGGGCAAGTTAGAACATTTTCCTATTTTTTTCATTATGAAAGTAGGCCGGATGCGGTGGCTTATGCCAATGACTAGGGAGGCTGAGGCAAGAGGATTGCTTATGACCAGGAGTTTGGGACCAACCTGGGCAACACAGTGAGACCCTCATGTCTAAAAATAATTATAAAATATATTAATCTTATAATATGTGAATTATATCTCCATAAAAGGTAATATAGGTTCATTATAGAAATTTAAAGACATAAAAGTGTAAAGAAGTAAAAAATTTTAAATCCACAATTTACCACCAATAAAAGCCACTGTTAACACTACATTTTTTTGTATAATAATAATAGCTAACACTTTTTACCCCTTTTTATGTGCCATATTGTGTACTGAGGTTATTACATGCACTTTCTTGTGTAATCGTCACAACTGAGTTATTATTATCTTCATTTTGCAAATGAGACCTAAAAAGATTGAACACTTTCCTTGAGATCACACAGCATGTAAGTGACAGAGCTGGACCAGACCCAGGTCAGCCTGACTTCAAAGCTCATCGTGGTCTTGACCCTTGTGCTTTACAGTGTCTGTTATATTCATAGTGAGACATGTAAGGTTTCAGTTTTAATTTTGTGGGTTTTCCACATAGATTTTTGGTTATGCCTAATATATTGTATATCCTACTTTTTTCACTTAATATCATCTCTTGATCATTTCTCTATGTCAATAAATATTCTTTAAAACATGTTTAAAAATTTTTTTTATTTTGAAATAATTATAGATTTACAATAAGTTGCAAAGATAGTACAGAGAGGTCCCATATACCCTTCATCCAGTTTCCCCAAAGGTTGTATTTTCCATGACTTTAGTATAATATCAAAACCAGGAAATTAATGTTGATATAATGTGTGTGTATAGTGTTATGTTACTTTAGCACATGTAGATTTCTGTTACCATCACCAAAATTAAGATACAAAACTATTTCAGTACCACAAAGGTCTACTGGGGTCTACTGGTAATGACATTTTGGCAGTTCAGGGGAAATGTAGAAACCTTACCTTCCTTTAAGTCATTTTGCACTTTGCCACTTATAACATCATTGTCTTAAATATTTCTCATATATACATCACGTCAGGCACTGTTACACTTTGCTTCAACTGTTAAACATCATTTAGAAAACTCAAGATGAGAAGAAAACTCTGTTGTATTTACCTGTGTTTTTTGCTTTTTTCATTGTTCTTCCTTCCCGATGTTTCAAGATTCCTTCTTTTATGCATTCTATTTAGAGAATTTCCTCTAGCCATTCTTTTAGAGCAGATCTACAGATGAGACAAATTCTAGTAGTTTTACATTGTCTGAGAATGTCTTTATTTTTCCTTTATTCCTGAATGATAATTTCACTGGATATAGAATTCTTGATTGAAAGTTCTTTTATTTTAGCCCTTGAAAATGTTCTATCATTTCCTTCTATCATCTCCATAGATGAAAAATCTACTTCATTCAAATTAGTTTTCCTCAATAGGTAAAGTATTATTTTTCTCTTGTGGTTTGTATTTAGTGTTCTGAACTCTGAAGACATGAATGTTAGATCTTTTATTGTAATCCCACATGTTGCTGAGACTCTGAGATTCTGTTATTTCTTTTTTCCTCTTTTTTTTTTTTTTTGTCTGTTTTTCCCTCTGTTGTTCAGACTGGGTAAATTCTACTGTTCTGTCTTCAAGTCCATTGATTCCTTTCTCTGTCTTCACGCTGATGCTAAGCCCATACCTTGAGCTTTTTATTTCAGTAGTTTTTATTGTTGTTGTTGTTGTTCTTTTTGAGACAGGGTCTTGCTCTGTTACCCAGGCTGGAGTGCAGTGGCATGATCATGGCTCACTGCAGCTTCAACCTCCCAGGCCCAAGCCATCCTCCCACTTTAGCCTCCCAAGTAGCTGGGACCACAGTCATGCACCACCATATCAGGCTAAATTTTATTTCTGTAGAAACAGGGTCTCCCTATGTTGCCCAGGCTAGTCTCAAACTCCTGAGCTCTCAAGAGATCATCTCACTTCAGCCTCCCAAAGTGCTGGGATTACAGGCGTGAGACACTGTGCCCAGCCTTGTTGTTGTTTTTTCAAGAAATGTGGTTTTGGGGAGGGGAGAAAAAGAAAAAAAAAAAAAAAGAGATATGATTCTCCCACCTCAGCCTCCTGAGTTGTATTTTTCAAAATTTTCATTTTTTCTTAATGTCTTTTATTTCTTTGCTGAGACTTTTAAGTTTTTAATTTATTTTAAGCATGTTCATAATTGCTTGTTGAATTATTTTTATAGTGACTGCTTTAAAATCCTTCTCAGATAATTCCAACAGCTGCGTCATCTCAGTGTTGGCATCTGCTGATTAAATTTTCTCATTCAAGTTGAGATTTTTCCTAATTCCTCATACAATATGTGATCTTTTATTTTGTCTTGGACATTTTGGTTATAATGCTATTGATGCAGGACTTTTTGCTCCTTAATTCAGCTAAAATCTAGGTTCTTGTCTCACAACCAGGGAAATGAGGCACGCAGACACATTGAAGGGTGAAGATGGATTTATTAGGCGAAAAGAAAGCTCTCCACAAAGAAAAAGAGGGTCCATCCAACAGGTTATCACCTCACAGACTGAATACCAGGTCACCATATGGGAGCCGAAGAGGCCTGGCTTCTCCCCTTGCATAAGGCGTGAATTCTTGGTGGCTCTGCCCCATTCTCCCGATGCACATGTGGGCCCCCAATCTGTTGCAGGCATGCCCAGGCAAGACCCTGTGCAAGGTTTCCTTAGCTCATCCTGCATCTATCACTATGAGACTTGGGATCTTACTTCCATCTTCTTTTAAAAAGCTTCCTCTGATACCATGCTGGTGGAAGAAGGGGAGGGCCACCTCTCTACTGCCAGGTGGGCATAAAGATCCAAGTTCCCCATTCAATCTCCGTTGCAATTTCAGAGGCAGGGGCAAGGTGCCTTGTTATTGCTCAGGGGAGGCGAAAGTTTTTGATTTCTCCAAACGTTAGATAACAATTTAGTTTTAGTTCCGTGTTGTGGAACCTCAGCCTGAGTTTCGTCTGGTCTGTTGGGCCTGGTTCAGGAGCTTAGTCCGAAACAACTGCCTTCTATAATTTTTATTCAATAACCCTCACCGGATACTAACTCTGTGGGCACTTTTTTTTTTTTTTTTTTTTGAGATGAAGTCTTGCTCTGTCACCCAGGCTGGAGTGCAGTGGTGCGATCTTGGCTCACTGCAACTTCCACCTCCCAGGTTCAAGTGATTCTCTTGCCTCAGCCTCCTGAGTAGCTGGGATTAGACGAGTGTGCCACCACTCCTGGCTAATTTTTTTTTTTGTATTTTTAGTAGAGACAAGGTTTCACCATGTTGGTCAGGGTGGTATTGAACTCCTGACCTCATGATCTGCCCGCCTCGGCCTCCCAAAGTGCTGGGATTACAGGCGTGAGCCACTGCGCTCGGCCTTTGTGGGCACCTTGATTTGGACTTTCCAACCTCCAGAGCTGTAAGAAAATAAATCTCTGTTGTTTAAGTCACCCAGTCTATGCTATTTTGTTATTGCAGCCTGAGCTAAGACACAGTTTCAGTGTTAGATTCCCAGAAATGGCACAAATATGTCAAAGAATAAATATTTGAGGTTTTAGTATCTGTTTGTCAAGTTGTGTTCTTGGTTATACTGATTTATTCTCCTCAGCAATGCGTGATGGCTCTCAAGGCACCGTATTGTCAACAACAGTAGGTATTATTGAGTATGAGAAATCTCTGTGGTGAGGCCAAGTCAGGATTGCATGAGTCCAGGAGTTCAAGGCGGCAATGAGGTATAATCAAGCCACTACACTCCTGCCTGGATGACAAAGCAAGACCTTATCTCAAAAAAATAAAAGAAATTTGGTGGCATTTTGTTTTTTAACTTATCTTTGCAATTTCTGATGAGATTAAAAATTATGTAATTTAAAAATTTCTTCTTATGTAAATTATGCATTCAGATCCTTTGGCCATCTAACCTGATGTTTATTTTTTCTTATGGAGTTGTAAATGTTCATTATATATTAAAGACATTATTATTTATGATCACAAATTGCATGTATTTGTAAACTACAAATATAATCCTAAGCCTTCCACTGACTGAACAGACCCCCTCTTAGCCAAGGGAACCCCAGGAAAACCTTAAAAACTGAATTCCCTGCCATGACAGGAAGGGAGGTCAGGCATGCCTCTTTCTATCTCCTCCCCTTTGGAGTTTAGGCACTGTAACTGATCATCGTTAATGTTAAAATACCAATACTAAAACTGACAAAACAGACTCTTTTTGGCAATAAGATACTAAGTTATAAGCAAGACCTAAGGCCATGCCAGGTAAGGGTTAAGTCAAGGCTGTAGGCCATCAGTCTTGCCACATAGCAGACTTATCTTAACTTAAAACATTCCTTTCTGCTGACTCCAAGTTTTAGACAGAGCCTTACTCCTTTAAACAATTGCAAATTAAATAATCTCTGAATCCACCTATAACCTGTAACCCCCTGCTTCAAGGTATCCCATCTTTTGGGGCCTAACCCATGTATACCTTCCGTGTATTGACTTAGGTCTTTGCGTGTAAATTCTGCCTCCCTAAAGTATATAAAACCAAACTGTAATCCGACTGCCTTAGGACCACTTACTCAAGGCTTCTTGGGTTTGTGTTTTCCTCAGGCTGTGGTCACTTATATTATCTCAGAATAAACTTCTTTAAATTATTGTATAGAGTTTGGATTTTCTGTTAACATATTTTTCAACTTTTCTCAATTGTTTTAAAATTTTGGTGGTTTCTAATTTACAGAAAATTTTTAAAATTTTATGCAAACAAATTTATAGATTTTTTTTGGAGTTTTTTTATTGCTCGTATGCTTAGAAGGTTCTCTCCTTCCCAAATCAGTTAAATATTCACCTAGTTTTTTCTAGCTGTTTTTACTTTTTCAAATTAACTCGAAAATTGTTTTGATAAATAATAGAAGGTGAGAATCTAACTTAATTTTTTTTTCCCTAAAATGGCTAGCAAAGCATATCACTATGTTTATTAAATAAACTTTCTCTTTATAAGGAGCTAATTTTCCAAATAAAAGTTTTTCTGCATTACTATGTTCCTTCTTTCCAATGGAAAATAAAAGTAGAACATTTTACAAAATTTGAATTACTGAGATTTTATCTTTATTTTTTTGAGACAGAGTCTCGCTCTGTCACCCAGGCTGGAGTGCATTGGCACAATTTCGGCTCACTGCAGCCTCAACCTCCTGGGCTCAGGTGATTCTCCCACATCAGCCTCTGGAGTAGGGGGGAATATAGGCGCATGCCACTTTGCCTGGCTAATTTTGTTATTTTTGTGGACATTAATCTCCCTATGTTGCCCAGGCTGGTCTCAAACTCCTGGATTCAAGTGATCCTTCCGCCTCTGCCTCCCAAAGTGCTGGGATTATAGGTGTGAGCCACTGCGCCCGACTGAATGAGAGATTTTTTAGCGCCCATGTAAATTCGATTTTTACAGAAAGAAGAGTATAGCATGAATTTTTTCAAGAATGTGTATATTTTAATACACTACCTATTGTCCTGTTGATATAAGATAAATCAAAACCAGAAGGATGGAAAACAGTCTTTTTTGTTGTTGTTTTTGCTTTTAGCAAACTCGGCTGCAAATAGCATACACAATATTAGATAAAATTTTTTCAGTCATCCCAAGATTTATTAGGGGAAGAAATGGGTAGACAAGCAGTGGATAAATTAGAAGTGGTAAGAAAACCCTAGTTCCATGTGGTTTCTTCTTACTTTGTCTGCTGTTGATGAAGCTGTCAACCCTCCATTATCTTTTCGTATTTATTGGGAAAGGCAGTTTAATCTGCCAGACTGAAATGAAAAGATAAATCATGGTATGACTTCTTATTCTTGTTCAATTGGGAATAAATTTATTCCAGAGTCTTATTTTACTCATAAACTGCCCAAGTAACATCATTGGAATAAATTTTTTAAAATTATGCAAACTGCTATTAAGAGAATATTGTAAAAATGAACCCCTCGTTCTTCCCAATTTATAGAGACAGAGGTCTTCTCTGACCATGTCAGGTTAAAATGTAACTTTTCCTATCCTTCTGCGTGGTTGGAGACTTCTAAACAGAAAGTCCAAACAATCATATTTCCATAATTCCAAGATGAATGGTTTGCCTGCTGCATCTCTGAAATCAAGGTGCATCATTTAGCCCAGAGTGGTGACTCACACCTGTAATCCCACCGTTTTGAAAGGCCAAGGCAGGAGGATTGCTTGAGCCTAGGAGTTCAAGACCAGCCTGGGCAACATAGTGGGACCCTGTCTGTACAAAAAATTAAAAACTTAGCCAGGCATGGTGGCTCACACCTGTAGTCCCAGCTACTCAGGAGGCTGAGGCCTAGGAGGATCGCTTGAGCCTGGGAAGTCAGGCTGCAGTGAACCATGATTGCACCACTGCACTCTGGGCAACAGAGTGAGACCCTGTCTCAAAACAAAAAAACCCCAAAACCTGTGTCATTTGATAAAATAGTATGTTTTCCTCTCTTCCCCAATCCCCAAAATCTATTAAGTCAACAGCCCATCTAATGATTGATGGGTTTTGCTAATCAAAAAACTAAAAGCTGTACTGTATGCATTTTATAAGCTAAACATCTAATACAAAAGGACGAAAAAAGATGAAAATAAGAAAATTGTTAAAGGAATAGCAGACACATGAAATAAACAAGTAAACAAAACAGCAGATTTCAAGGTTAAAAATCATTTAATGAGATCAAGACTATTTTTTATATTTGTAAATGTGAAAATTTTATATTTTAAGGCCAGGTGCGGTGGTTCATGCCTGTAATCCTAGCAATTTGAGACTCCGAGACAGGTAGACCTCTTGAGGTTAAGAGTTTGAGACCAGTCTGGCCAACATGGTGAACCCTGTCTCTACCAAAAATACAAAGATTAGCTGGGCATAGTGGCATGTGCCTGTAGTCCCAGCTACTCGGGAGGCTGAGGCAGGAGGATCGCTTGAACCCAGGAGGCAGAGGTTGCAGCGAGCCGAGATCATGCCACTGCACTCCAGCCTGGGTGACAGAGCAAGAATCCATCTCAAAAAAAAAATTTTTTTTTATTTTAAAATTTAAAATTAATGAAGTTAACAGGACTCTCTTAAGCTTTATAAGTTTATAGCACATTGTAATAGAATATATAAAAATATATTAGAAATAAAAGGTGAACAAAAAATGCACAATAATTGTGTAGATTTTTAAACTTTTTTTGGTAGCAGCTTTATTCAGATATAATTTACAAAGTGCATTTATTTCCTATGGCTGCTGTAGCAAATTACCACAAACTTGGTTGCTGAAAACATCAGACATTTATTTTCTCACAGCTCTGGAGACCAGAAGTCCAAGATCAGTATCAGGCCAAAATGAAGGTGTTGACAGTGCTGCACTGCTCTCAGGAGGGTCTGTGGAAGAATTTGTTCCTTGGCTCTTCCAGCTTCTGGTGGCTGTTGGCATTCCTTTACTTGTGGCTGCATCACCAGTCTCTGTCTTTGTGGTCACATTGCCTTTTCTTCTCCTGTCTGAGAAATCACCCTCTTAAAAGGATATAGGTGATTGCATTTTAGGGTCTACCTAGATAATTTAGGATAATCTCCCCATCTCAAAATCCTTAATCACATCTGCAAAAACTCTTTTCCTGTATAAGGTAGCATTTACAGATCCAGGAATTAGGACCTTACATCTTTGAGAGCCATTATCCAACCTACTATACCTACCTTATACCCATTTAAAGTGTACAGTTGAATGTTAGTATGTTTGCAGAGGAGTACAGCCATTAAAACAATCAATTTTAGAACATTTTCACCCCCAAAAGAAACTCTATACCCCTTAGCAGTCACTCCCCATTTCCTTCTAAACCTCCAGCGCTAGGCAGCCACAAACCTACTTTCTGTCTCCATAGCCTTGTCTATTCTGGACATTTCATATATATGGAATATATAATATGTGGTCTTTTGTTTTTGGCTTCTTGTACTTGTCATAATGTTTTCAAGGTTACTTCATGTTGTAGCATGTATCAGTACTTCTTTTTATTGCCAAATAATATTCCTTTTTATGAACATACCACCTTTTATTTATCCACTCATCAGTTGGTGGACATTTGGGTTGTTTTCACTTTTTGGCTACTGTAAATAATACTACTGTGAACATTTGTGCCTAAGTTTTTACATGAATATGTGTTTTCTGTTCTCTTGAGAGTGGAATTGCTGGGTCATGTGATAAACTTTATGTTTAACCTTTTGAGGAACTGCCAGACTGTTTTCTACAGCGGTTGCACATTTTACATTCCCACCAGCAGTTTACAAGGGTTGCAATTGTTTCACATCTTTGCCAACACTTACTCTCTGTTTAGGTTTGTTTTGATTTTTATTATAGCCATCTTGGTGGGCATGAAGCGGTAGCACACTGTGCTTCTGAAATGCATTTCCCTGACAGCTAAAAATGATGCTGAGCACCTTTTTGTGTTCTTATTGGTCATTTCTTTTCTCTTTTTTTTTTTTTTTTTTTGGTGACAGAGTCTCACTCTGTTGCCCAGGATGGAGTACAGTTGTGCAATCAGCTCACGGCAACCTCTGCCTCGCAGGTTCAAGCAATTCTCCTGCCTCAGCTTTCTGAGTAGCTGGGATTATAGGCACCTGCCACCACGCCCGGCTAATTTTTGTGTTTTTAGTAGAGACAGGGTTTTACCATGCTGGCCAGGCTGGTCTCGAATTCCCAACTTATTGGTCATTTCTGTATCTGCTTTGGAAAAAAATGTTTATTCAGATCCCATTTTAAAATTGGGTTGTCTTTTTATTATTGGATCATACGTGTTCTTTATATATTCAATCCTTTGTCAAATATATGATTTATAAATATTTTTTCCCATTCTGTGGGTTCCTTTTTAACTTTCTTGATGGTGTTATCTGAAGCACAAAAGTTTTAAATTTTTATGAAGCCAAATTTGTCTATTTTTTTCTTTTGTTGATTTTGTTTTTGATGTCATATCAAAAAACCATTGCCTAATTCAAAGTCATATATTCCTATGTTTTCTTCTGAGAGTTGTATAGTTTTACCTTTTATGTTTATGTCTATTTAAGTCTTTGATCCACTTTGAGTTAATTTTCGTCTATGGTGTGAGGTAGTAAAACTTTTAACAAGTCTTTGATAAATTGAAGAGGTAAGAAACAAATAAGAATATAAATAACCTATTAATATCAATAACTCATTATATAAGTATATATTGAACTTTAATCCTTACAGTGACCCTCTTCCAGTTTTCTTAAAATTTTGGTCAAAATCCATCAAAAATAGGCCACCAAGAATGCCTTATAAGTTCCAAAAGGTAGAAATATGGCATGTTATATTATTTTATTATGATGTAATACAGTTGGAAAACAATAAACTTAAAAATTAAGTCCAACCATTTGAAAATATTTAAAAAACTCTCCTTAATAACTTTTGAATCAAAATCTTATATCTAATTTTATGGAATGCTACTAAATGTGTATTCAGTTGAGAAAGTATAGTCTTAAAACTTTTAAATGAGATATGATGAGGAATTTTTGAAACACAGATAAATACAAAAAAATAGAATAATGGCCAGGCACAGTGGCTCATACCTATAATACCAGCACTTTGGGAGGCCTAGGTGGGAGGATCTCTTGAACCCCAGGAGTTTGAGACCAGCCTGGAAAACATAGGAAGACCTGTCTCTACAAAAAATTTAAAAATTAGCCTGGCACAATGGCACGCACCTTTAGTCCCAGCTACTCAGGAGGTTGAGGCGGGAGTATCGCTTGTGCCCGGGAGGTTGCAGCCATAGTGAGCTGTGATCACCCCACTGCACTCCAGCCTGGGTGACAGAGTGAGAACTTGTCTCAAAAAAAGAAAAAAATAATAACTTACCAAAAAACCAACCAAACAAAAAACACACACAAAAAAGAATAACGATATGCACTCAGAATTAAATCTTGTTACCTTGGCATATTTTTCTAAGGAAAATTATTCAATTTTGTAAAAATTATACAGGACCATTAAAAATAATCCAAACAACACATAGAAGTACAAAGACAAGAATTTTTAAATCATCGTAAATTTCTTAGGTAAACATCAAAACAGGTTTATATGCTATGCCACTACAGATAGATGGGTACATAGCAAGTAGATAACCATAAGTAGTTACAAGCATTTGATTACTTAGAAATAAAAATATAATTGTACTTGACTCCAACAGAGGAAAAAGACACTAAAGTGAAAATAAGGGAATTGCTGAAATTAAACATACCTTCACAAAATTTATTCTAAAGACATTCTAAGAAATAACTATACATACTTGTATATCTCTGTCTCTATAGAGATATATATCACAAGAGTGCAGTCATTTTTTAAAACCACATATTTTAATTTTGGAAATAACAATTGATATCCTACTATAAAAGATGAGGGTATTTAATATTTTCTCGTATCTTTCTATCTTTTTGTCTATTTCCCAGTTTTAGTTATTTTATAATTTTTATTTTATCCAGATTTACACTGTTCACCTTCTTTTCTGTAATTACAATTGCCATAGTCGATTCATTTAAATTCAATATTTAAATAGATCCAAGCCTCATTTCCTATCCTTTTACAATGGGTTTTGCTATTCCCAAATTATTTATTTTGATTCATCTCTTACTTGGCTGAATTTATTGTAGTTTTTTAAAGAAGATCACATGGGTGCTATATTTTCTGAGTTCATATATGTTGAGAATGTCTGCCTGCATAATGCCTTTATACCTAAACCATACCTTGGATGGTATACTGTAATTGGGTCACTTTTCTTTTTCACCTAAAACAACATAAACTTTGCTTAATTGCTTCCTGGTATTGAATGCTGTGGAGAAGTCTGATGTCAGTGTTTTTTTTTTTTTCTTCATTCATTTTAATTAGTTCAAAAAATATTTTATTGATTGCCAAGCATTGTTCTATGTTCTGTTATTACAACACTGGAAAAAAAGAAAACAGAAAACAGAAAAGTCAGTGTCTTCCTGTTGCTTACCTTGTAGATGACTTTGTTGTTAGCTGGGATACCTTGAAGTTCATCCTCAAAGTCAAAAAGTTTAAGTAGAATAGTCTTGGTATAGAGCATTTTGTTTTAAAAATGTATTGAATATGGTGTGATCTTTTATTTTTTATTTTTTATTTCAGGAACATTTTCTCATGTCTTTGAATACATCTTCTATTCTATTTTTGGACTGCCTACATTAGGGAAACCAAATATCCTTATGTAGGATAAGATTTGTTCTTTGTAATTTTATTAATTTTCTTGTCTTTTCACCTGAATTCACTGTGATAATCTAAACCTTTCTCTCTGTCAATAATTCCATTTTATGACGCTTGTGCTTTTAAATTTTGATGCTCAGTTTGGTAGCTTACACCTAAACTCTACCCTTTTATCTCATTCTGCTGTTTCATCAGCCTATCTTTGAGTTCTTGTCATATTGAATCTGTGTTCCTCTTAAGTTGTTCTATAGCTTAAAGCAATGGTGAGGAACTTCTTTTTTTTTTTTTTTTTTTTGGTAGATATTTTTTGCTAGATTGAGTATATCTATTTGCTTTTATTCTCCCTGTGTTATTTGCACAGTTGCCACAATCCTATGTTACTTCTTTTCGTAGTCCTTGTGCTTGCATGGTCCTGCCCTAATTTCTATTTATTCTGATATGGTGTGGATGCTTTCTTGACTTTCTTCCTAGCCTGACTCCAGTGTGTTTAGAGGCTTGACATTTTCTTTTCTGGTGACTCTTCTGATTCCTGGTGTTAGAATAAGAGAGGAGAAGAGGAAAGTGCCTCTGGAACAAATGCAGTCTTTGTAAGAATGCCTAGGTTTTGTGCTCTCTTTTATTCCATCCATTTATTCATTTATTTATTTAATAAATATCTGTTTGTCTTGGTTTATAATGAGCATTCTGATAAATACCAAGTTTAAGAGTTTCCCTCTATGCTGAATTTAATTGGGTGTTTTTAAAACAAAAATTGATTTTGAGTAATATCAAAAGGCTTATTTTATATATTGAGTAATCATACGATTATATTGATTTACTCTATTAATATAATGAATTATATCAATAAATTCCCAAATATTGAACCATCCCTCTGTTGTTTTTTTTGTTTTTGTTTTTGTTTTGAGATGGAGTTTCACTCTTGTCACTCAGGCTGGAATGCAGTGGTGCGATCTCAGCTCACTGCAACCTCCGCCTTCCTAGTTCAAGTGATTCTCCAGCCTCAGCATCCCGAGTAGCTGGGATTACAAGCGCCTGCCACCACACCTGGCTAATTTTTGTATTTTTAGTAGGATGGGGTTTTGGCATGTTGGCCAGGCCGGTCTCGAACTCCTGACCTCAGGTGATCCACATGCCTCAGCCTCCCAAAGTGCTAGGATTACAGGCGTGAGCCACCGCGCCCAGCCCACCCTCTGTTTCTAGAATAAGCCTCACTCATGCATATTTTGGAAGAATTCCTAAAATCAGTCTTTTAATTCTCAGTTGTAGCTTTTGTTCTTCATCTATTGTTCAGCACCTCTACTTAGTTTACTAATTTATTTTTATCAATATTTTTAATTGACTAATTATAATATATTTGTACAATGTGATGTTTATATATATAAAATGTAGAATGATTAAATCAAGCTAATTAACATATTCATCATCTCACATAATTTTTCAAGATTCCACATATGTGAGATCATGTGGTATTTGTCTTTCTGTACTTGGCTTATTTCACTTAGTATAATGTCTTTCATGTTTATCCATGTTGTCACAAATGACAGCATTTCCTTCTTTTTTAAGGCCAAATTATATTCCATTGTGTATATACACCACATTTAATCTACTCATTGTTAACGACTACTTAGGTGGTTCCATATATTGGCTATTGTGAATAATGCTGCAAAGAATATTAGAGTACAGATTTCTTTTTGGCATATTCTCTATTTAGTTAAAAATTGTGTTGTAGTTGTTATTTCTAAGACTATTCTCCTTCTTTTGGCTTAGTTTAAGTTGGATTTTACCTATGCACTATTCTTTTGTTTTTGTTTTTGTTTTTTGTTTTTTTTGAGACAGAGTCTCACTCTGTTGCCCAGGCTGGAATGCAATGGCGCGATATCGGCTCACTGCAACCTCTGCCTCCCAGGTTTAAGCAATTCTCCTGCCTCAGCCTCCCGAGTAGCTGGGATTACAGGCATGTGCCACCATGCACAGCTACTTTTTGTATTTTTAGTGGAGGCGAGGTTTTGCCGTATTGGCCAGGCTGGTCTCAAAGTCCTGACCTCAGGTGACCCACTTGCCTCGGCCTCCCTAAGTGCTGGGATTACAGGCGTGAGTCACTGCACCAGGCCCACCTATGCACTACTCTTGAAGTCTGTAATATGTAGTCTTGTTTATAAATATACTCTGAGACCATATGAAGAGACACCCCAAGATCATATGAATTCGTCTTTCATGTGATGGCAGTTGACTCTCATCCTCCACAGCAGGCTCAAGCCTGACCTTCCAATAATGTGACTCTGAACCAATGCAATTAAATTTTTTGTACCTCATTGTGGTCACTTTTTAATGTGTATACCAGCTATTGGGGTTGCAGAGGTAAGTGAGGAGATAAACAGGCAAATAATTACAAATTATTGTAATGAAATTTATACTAGAAGATATCAGCATGTCAGAGGAGGAAATTAACAGAGTAGATGAGCCAGGATGTCTCAGATAATACATATAGCTGGGTCTTAATATATATATAGCTGGACAGATGTAGGAAAGGCAGAAAGGCTTTGCAGGAAGGAAGTGAAACAACATGTAAAAAGACATAAAGGTCTGAAAGAGTATGGTTTGTCTACATGGTAGGAAATAATTT
Organism: Theropithecus gelada; assembly: GCF_003255815.1. Classification (NCBI taxonomy): domain Eukaryota; kingdom Metazoa; phylum Chordata; class Mammalia; order Primates; family Cercopithecidae; genus Theropithecus; species Theropithecus gelada. The sequence goes on from NC_037684.1 coordinate 3,623,632, forward strand.
TTTTTTAACTAGGATGTGAGGAATATGACCAGGGAAGGATGAGAAATAAGAGAGGAAAGTTAGGTTGGAACTCAATCACAAGGGTATTATATAGAATGCTAATGAGTTTATATAAGTATTATTAGGTATACATCACCCTTACCCCATTTTCTCCTTTGTGTGTGTCATTTTTTATATATATAATATATAAATGTAAATTTGTATATAAATATTTAATAAATATATATTTTCTATGTAAATATATTATATAAATATATTTTTATATTTATATAAAATATAAGTATATATTTGTGTTGTTATATATTTGTTAAATATTTATAGATAAATATAATATATGTAACATATGTATATAAAACAACACACAATGGAGAAAATGGGGTGATATACATTATTTGTTATATATATATAAACAAATATAATTTTGTTTTAATGGATGGCTTGAGCTATTAATATTAGTTTTCCTGGCATTTCCCATCTTCTCTTCTTGAAATGCAAAAAGCACACAGTCAGACACTTTCATTATAAAGAAGAGCTGTTACCTGAACAGAAACAAGAAAGTATTTCTTACATAGAAATATTTATTGAAAGTTTTTAATTATCTCATCAACAAATCATTGGGCCATTCCCATTTGACGAGTAAGTAGTGTTTGGAGCACTTGCTTTCAAAGAGATTGCTTTAAAGCTATCTTATCAATACTCGTTTAACGAAACTGGAAGATAACGTAATAATAAATGGTGGGCTTAAAGCGGCGATGTTACACACAGGTGCCGCCTAGTGGAGACACTATGTCATACAATTGCCCCTCAGATCATTTGTAAAGAGCAATGTAATTAGTACTCAGGAAGGAGTATGTTTGGAGAAAACTGAATCATTGAGTAATAATTAATAGAGAGAAAAAGAGAAATGGTGAGAATGAATGTCACAGATGACTTCATATTCCTATCATTTTCCTAGCATATCTGTTTTCTGATGGATAAATGAACAGGTGATAATCTCTTTGTTGACTGTGACCCTCTCTCACTTTTCATCTGTTTTATCATAGTAAATGAAGACCCAAAGTAACTACTTTAGAATGTTTACTTCTGGTCTCTTAGTTATTAAGTATATACCAAATATTTACTCAATACAGTAATGCATTGTTGTATGGGAGTGCGTCTGTAGGTATATGCAGGAATTTATTTCCCTGTATGAGAGTTGGAGACACATGTGTGCACAGACACACTGGATGGGACTAGGGTAGGATCAGAGAAGGAGAGGATCAAAATATTAGTAAATTAAGGACACATGCAGGCACACATGTGCACACACATACACACACACACACAATTACAAAGCAATAAACAAACAGCAATGAACAGATGCAAACATTATAAACTAGTATATTCATTGCTGCTGAGGGATGCATAGCAGAAGAAAAGTGAGACTTCAGCAGGGCAGGTTTCGTGTAAGAAACTCATCTGGTGGTCATGAGTTTTAATTTTCTTCCACCTTCCTCTTTGTTTCCTTACTTCAGAAAGAACCTTAAGAACAATGTTTTCAACATTGATATACTGACAGAAACAATTTAAAAGGTAGAATATATTGGGGTTTTTTTGTTGTTTTGTTTTATAAGTCAAGTGTTTAGAAATATGTTTTAGGACTATATCAGGTTTGTTTTAAATTATAAGAACAATTTGATCCCCAAAAGACAACTCATTCCAGGAGACAAAACTTAACAATTAGTATCACTTTTAACACTGTTGCTGAGTTCCCTATACAAGTTTGAAAAGACATAGAAGTGTTAGCCCTTAGATTTCAGTGGCCTTGCATTAGAAAAACAAACTATATTGTCTTGTGTTCAGGTCAAGAGTATGCAGATGTTGTTAGGTGGATCCTTTCTGAAATTCCCATCATTTAATCTGATAGAGGATCTACTGTTTCATTTCATTATCTAGTTGGTTAATTTGTTTACCTACAAAAGAAAACCACTGTAAAAGTATATTTGTTTTATTCAAACATCATTAATGTAGTTATTAAAAATTTAATTAACTTTTTAGGTAGGAGAGTTCTCTTTTATTTCCTGGACTTCTTTAGTTGTACATGTTCCTCTGATTTTGTTATTCTAACAAGGTCTATACAGAATTCTCTTGGTTTCAACTTCCCATCCTTGATGATAAGAATATTGCTTTCCTTCTAGTCTAGAGAGGGCATCTTTCTTTTGTGTTTTAATTTTTTTGTAGAAATGAGGTCTTGCTATGTTGCCCAGGCTGGTCTCAAATTCCTGGCCTCAAGTGATCCTCCTACTTCAGTCTCCCAGAGTGCTAGGATTTCAGATGTGAACCACTGTGCCCAGCAGGAGGCATCTTTCACAAGAAAATTTCATCTTCTGCTTTTAAAAAACACAAGGAGGTCAGAATGATTTTCTTGCACCTTCTTTTTTTTTTTTTTTTTTTTTTTTGAGACGGAGTCTCGCTCTGTCGCTCAGGCTGGAGTGCAGTGGCCGGATCTCAGCTCACTGCAAACTCCACCTCCCAGGTTCACGCCATTCTCCTGCCTCAGCCTCCTGAGTAGCTGGGACTACAGGTGCCCACCACCATGCTTGGCTAATTTTTGTATTTTTAGTAGAGACGGGGTTTCACCGTGTTAGCCAGGATGGTCTCGATCTCCTGACCTCGTGATTCACCCGCCTCAGCCTCCCAAAGTGCTGGGATTACAGGCGTGGTGGTCTTTTATTTATTTATTTTTTTTAAGCACCTTTAGCTCAGAATAATTCTTATGGCAAAGTAGCATATTTGGGGGTGGCATATTCTGAACTTCTTCTCATGTATACCATAGAATATGAACTCTCTATATACTTTATTATGTGTGATTGTCCCAATGGAATGATGATAGAAAGATGCTGCAGACACAGCTAAAGGCTGTAATGTTTCTTTTATGGCAAAAGATACAGATATAGACAGTTTGTTATATAAAGCAGGATACAACACAGCATGCGTCCAAACAGAAGTCTCCCAAAGCTCCCCACAGGGATTACACCATCAGCATGGATTGAGGTATAGAGTGTCAAGCCATCCTGGCTTGCCTGGGACTGAGGAGTTTTCTGCAACAGGAAACTTTCTGTGTTAAAACCAGGTTTTTGGTTCCAGGCAAAGTGAAGCACTTGGTCACTCGATTTGAGGAGTTTACTTGGCTATACTTACATCCTATCCGGACCTTACTTCCCACCTGATTATTGTGGAGACTCTAGCCCCACATCTATCTACTTACCAGGGGCAAGTGAAAACACCCAATACATTCCTGTTTATTATGAGACTGTATAAAGTGAAGGTCAGTTTCCCAGGTGCATTCTTCAATAGGCCTGGGCCTCAAGCAGTCTGAGGTCCACTCCCAAATCACATAATGGGTTTAAGAATAATGATGTGCAAAACTACAAATACTAGAAAGTATGGGATTCAGATACTGACTTTTGATTCTGCTACACCGAGGAACTGTTGTATCCCTTAGCCAGGAGGAATAAGGGCCATGCCTCCGCCTGGATTCTCTTTTTTGGGACTCATTCTGTTCTTGCTCAGTGGTGGTCCACTCTGAGATGGTCACTTCCTTATGGGATTGTTTAATATCAGTCATACAATCTGAGGCCTTCAAACTGATGTGGCTCCAAGTTTAAATTTTAAAGAGAAAGGCTTCGTCAACTGTACCCAAAGATTCTGTCTTTCCTTTAATATACTCTACTAAATCCAGGCTGTACATTTTTCTTACAATGATATTTATCTGAATGACTTTCTATTCTGTCTCTAGTTCATCTGTATCTTGTATTTTTTGCTTGTTTTACTCATTTTGTTTTTTATGTGCTTTGAGATGTAGCATGGAAAGACAGAAAAAATAATCACAGCTTTTGGCAAGGTTGAGGCAGCAGTATGCTGTGACAATATATGAGAAAACCTTGGGGAGAAATGAGAGAATTCTAAGCCGGGAAAATAGGCGAACTACCCTCCAACTGGATGTGTCTCTTCCTAGGCAGTCTTCAACTGTTGAAACAGATCAAGGACCTGCCTGATCAGCAAATCCTTTTTGGCTGTATTAGTTTGCTAGTGCTGCTATACCAAAGTACCACAGATTGGGAGGTTTAAACAACCGAAATTTAATTCCTCACAATTGTGGAAGTTAGAAGGCTGAGAAAAGGTGTTGGCAGGGTTGGTTTCTTCTGAGGGCCTCTCTCATTGGCTTATAAATGGCTGATTTTTCCCTTTGTCTTCATAGTCTGTACACTCTGTACATGTCTAAGTCCAAATTTCCTCTTCTTTAAGAACACTAGTCAGATTAGAGCCCATCCTATTGACCTCATTTTAATTTAATTACCTCTTTAAAGACCCTATCTCCAAATACAGTTACATTTTGAGGTACTGAGGGTTAGGCTGTCAACATATTAATTTTAGGAGGTAAAACTTAGCCCATAACATTCACCATCAGAGGCACATTTTAAATCTGTCATTTTTATTATTACTAGACAATAAATGTGGCCTTTGTTCATTTGTTAAGCAGACTTTTGAAAAATCAGAAGAGTTAAAAGTATGTTACAGATTTGTTAAGTGCAGATGCTCTTTGACTTATGGTGGGATTACATCCTGGTAAATTCATTGTATGTTGAAAATATCTAAGTAAAAAATGCATTTAATTCATCTAACCTACTGAACATCACAGTTTAGCCTACACCATCTTAAATGTGCTCAGAACACTTATATTAGCCTACAGTCGCAAAATCATCTAACACAAAGCTTATTTTATAATAAGGTGTTGAGTAGCTCATGTAATTTATTAAATATTATACTGAATGTGAAAAACAGAATTGTTGTATGGGTACTCAAAGTACAGTTTCTACTGAATGCATATCACTTTTGTGTCATCATAAAGTGGAAAAATTGTTAAATCGAACTATCATAAGTCAGGGACTGTCTGTATGTAATTAGCCCTAATCGTTTTTTTTTTTTTTTCTAAAGGTTCCTCCCTAAAACTGGAAAGTTAATTCTCTGCCCACAGGCTGTATGAACACACCATTTCTTCAGTGATAACAAATATAACCTGAGTACTTCAATATGCTGTACTCCTTGTTTGCACTCCTCATATACTACCAGCGCTTACAAATACTGTTTGGAAGTTAATACCTAAGATAGATAGTTTCCAAACATAGTTTTCTTCCTATTGCTCTTATATCACCCACTTCATCAACTCTTCAGTATGTCTACAATTAAATAAGTAGGAATCCCATTGGCCCAGAGCTATAGAATCTTACAATAGCTATTAAATGTGATATTTACCACATTCTCAGCATTAAGTCAGACTGGAAAATCCCAGAATTCATTACATTGGGACTTAGGACATAGAGATAACTTGACTAAGTACAGTTTGAATGTTTAACAGCTCACAGAGATATTAACTGAAGGATATTGGTAATTTATTCTTAAATTAAGCAATCATTGCTTGGAAAGGTATGAAAACATGGAGGCTCCTATCTATTTTCACCTTTTTCTGTTTTTGTAAGCGATATTGGCAAACTTCTGTAATTCTTATATTTGGAATTTGATTTGTAGTTGATATTGCCAACTGTTAGTCTTTATGCCAGCTAGCCTATACTTACAGAACAATCAGAATATGCAAACTCAGAAAACCCACAGACTACAGCTCCAGAATATTGTTTTTCCTTTAGAACTTTCAGGGATGAAAAATCCAGAAGTGTCTCTCAGAAAAAGATGTTTGTTTTTTTGTTTGTTTGTTTTGAGACGGAGTCTCGCTCGCTCTGTTGCCTAGGCTGGAGTGCAATGGCGCAATCTCGGCTCATTGCAACCTCCGCCTCCAGGGTTCAAGCGATTCTCCTGCCTCAGCCTCCTGAATAACTGGGATTACAGGCACCCGCCATTATGCCCGGCTAATTTTTAATTTTTAGTAGACAGGGTTTCACCATGTTGGCCAGGATGGTCTTGAACACCTGACTTCAGGTGATCTGCCCACCTCGGCCTCCCAAAGTGCTGGGATTATAGGCGTGAGCCACTGTGCCCAGCCCAGAGAAAGGTTTTTTAACTAATTCTTTTTTTTTTTTTTTTTTGAAACAGGGTCCTGCTCTGTTGCCTAGGCTGGAATGATGTGGTCATAGCTCACTGAAACCTTGAACTACTGGGTTCCAGTGATCCTCCCACCTCAGCCTCCTAAGTGGGACTACAAGCATGCACCACCACTCTTGGCTAAATTTTTATTTTTTTATTTTTTATTTATTTTTATTTTTTTATTTTATTTTTTTTTTTTTTTTTGAGACGGAGTCTCGCTCTGCCGCCCAGGCTGGAGTACAGTGGCCAGATCTCAGCTCACTGCAAGCTCCACCTCCCGGGTTCACGCCATTCTCCTGCCTCAGCCTCCCGAGTAGCTGGGACTACAGGTGCCCGCCATCTCGCCCGGCTAGTTTTTTGTATTTTTTAGTAGAGACGGGGTTTCACCGTGTTCGCCAGGATGGTCTTGATCTCCTGACCTCGTGATCCACCCGTCTCGGCCTCCCAAAGTGCTGGGATTACAGGCTTGAGCCACCGCGCCCGGCCTAAATTTTTAAATCTTTTGTAGAGATGAAGTCTTCCTATGTTTCTCAGGCTGGCTTCAAGCTCTTGGCCTCAAGCGATCCTCCCTGCCTCAGCCTTTTAAAACTAATTATTGATTCAATAGCATTCCCACAGCCAGAAAACTCATATGGCTTTGAAGTCAGTTCCCAAAAACTTAATTTAAAACAGGATGATTCTTCCAAATACCAATTTTTTTTCAGCATTAGAGGACTGAGCTACAATGCTGCCAGAAAATGTCAATTATTCAATAATTCTAACTTACGAGTAATATAGAAAAATACCTATTAGTCAAGTTAAAAGTCATTAAGGATCAAACAACAGGATCTTAGGATACGGGACTAATTAGGACCAGATACCCCAGATCATGGAGTTCAGTGGTTCTCAAACTTTAACGAGCATCAGAATTACCTGGGAGGCTTGTTAAACTATAGCTTGTTGGGCCCTACCCCCAGAATTTCTGATTCAGTAAATGTGGGGGGTGAGGGGGCTCAAAAATTTGCATTTCTGACAAGTTCTCAGATGATGCTGATGCTGTTGATCTAGGGATCACGCTTTGAGAACCGCTGATCTTGTTGGGTTTTCTCCTTCTAAAGTTGTTTATCAGCTAAGAGGACTGTTTATTTAATGAAGAAGATGTTCTTGGCCAATTTCTTACCTACCTCAAGAGTAGACAAGCACAATGGCTGAAGAGAACTTACTACGTGAAACACCCAGATCGTACATACCATAACTCAGTGAGGTAACTACTACTGTGATACCCATTTCACAAATGAAGGGACATGAGAACAGGGAGTTGAGCCCAGACAGGCTTCAGAGTAAGTTCTTAGCCGTTTCCACTACTCTGCTTCCCATGGTAACAGATAAGAACTTAACTGTGTGCATTGATCCATCAAGAATAATGACAGTGATCCTGGGTACAGTGGCTCATGCCTGTAATTTCAGTACTTTGGGAGGCTGAAGCAGGAAGATCACCTGAGCCCAGGAGTTTAAGACCAGTTTGGGCAACATAGTGAGACGCTATCTCTACACACACAGTTGTTTTTTGTTTTTGTTTTTGTTTTTGTTTTTGTTTTTTTTAATTAGCCAGGTGTGGTGGCTCGCACCTGTAGTTCCAGCAACTCAGGAGGCTGAGGTAGGAGGATCACTTGATTCTTGTGGTCAAGGCTGCAGTGAGCCATGATTGTGCCACTGTACCACTGCGCTCCAGCTTGGGCAACAGAATGAGACCCTATCTCTAAAAAAATAAAAACAAAAATTATATGTCAATGAAATATGCCAAAAACATGTTCCATTTTAAACAAATTACTAAAGTGGAACATGATTTTTACAAACCATGTTAAATGCATGCCAATTACAAGAACCAGAAACCAACCTGAGCTGTACAGCTGAATATGAAATGTGCACAATCCAAGGGCCAGGAAGAGACTAGAACGAGGACTTGGAAAGTGTTAAGACTGCTTCTCTCTGCTTTCCATTTCATCTGTTTCTCTCCATAACAGACTTTCCCAGCAGTCTCAGTTCACATGGAGGAATCTGGCCACCCCAAAACTCTTAAATTTACATTTGAAGGGTGGCAAAATATGCTACCCCAAAACATTCCACTCTGGCATAAGGATTACTTTCAGCTAAAGGTACTTGAAAAATAGATACAAGAAGGGCATTCTAATCTCCCTTTTTCTTCCTGAAAATAGGAAGTTAAAATCTCCCATGTGAACGATGTCCTGCCTGTATTAGGAGAAAGGAAACATTATTCAATCGGGAGTCTTAGCTGAGAGAATTCTGTACAAACAGACCTTGTTAAGATAATTATTATCTTCCTTTTAGCTTCCCAACATAATTTAGTTACTTTTCCACAATTGCCTCTCTTTGTTCAACCCAATATATTAATAAAAGCATGTAGTTTTTGCCATTTCTTTGGGTCTTCATTTCTTTATGACAGCTCCTATGTCACATAAAATTTATATTAAATCTTTATGCCTTTCTCCTACTAACCTATCTTATGTCAATTTAATTCTCAGGCCCAGCCAAAGACCCTAAGAGAGTAGATGTAAAGTTTTGCCTCGACTACACATTCACAAATTCAGGCCCACTCAGATTAACTGGCTGTTACTCAGTTGTAATCCCCAGTTCCTAGTGGAGAGAATCTGAATGGCCTTAAGTGTTTCCCCTGGTTCAATCATTTATGGCTATGGAAGTGGGGTCATGCAGTATAACTTTGGCTACTTCTGTGCATGAGGCAGGGGAGGAAATCATCGGCTGTGAACAGAGCTCACACTTTCAAAGGAGTGCTCTCAGAAACTCTTGTAGTGCTTGATCACTTCTCTCTATCACAGGATACCTTCTACCTCTTTTTTTTTTTTTTTTTTTTTTTTTGAGACGGAGTCTCGCTCTGCCGCCCAGGCTGGAGTGCAATGGCCGGATCTCAGCTCACTGCAAGCTCCGCCTCCCGGGTTCACGCCATTCTCCTGCCTCAGCCTCCCAAGTAGCTGGGACTACAGGCACCCGCCACCACGCCCGGCTAGTTTTTTGTATTTTTTAGTAGAGACAGGGTTTCACCGTGTTAGCCAGGATGGTCTCGATCTCCTGACCTCGTGATCCGCCCGTCTCGGCCTCCCAAAGTGCTGGGATTACAGGCTTGAGCCACCGCGCCCGGCCCTTCTACCTCTTATAGCAAAGTGTAGACCAAGAATGTAATTCGTTCCTGACCTATCAAATTGGCAAAAACTCAGATGCCAATACACACTGATGGTGAGGCTGAGAATAGTCACTCATGCATTAGTGATAGGAGTGCAAAAGGGTGCAAGCCCCATGTCAAACCTACAAAATATTCAGGTGCATTAATCCTCTAAGCTAGAAATTCCACTTCTGGGAATCTACTCAACAGGGATCAAGAGAAATGGCCGAAGAGTATAGATGTTTTCAGTCCCTGTACTTTTAAAAGAAGATCATAGACAAAGGATATCTTATTGCAATATCAAAAAACAAAAAGCCACCCATGATCCTTGTCCCTTACACGCCAGTAATTAAATGCAGCCAGTCTTGCAATACATGTGCTTTTGTATACCATATATATATATACCATAGAAAAACTGCATTCAATTTTTAGAATTTTTAATTTGCAGGTAGCATTTTACAGGCAACTACTGCTATTTCATACTGTGAGGAAAGTCTGCCCTATATAATGTTGATGTGATATAGAGGGAAATAGCTCCAAATATATCTAGTCCCACTGATGTGTGGTACTGGGGACTGCATTAGTTACCTCTCTCTGCATCACAGCTTTTAGAGCAGCTAACATGAAAATGCTTCATCTAAGTGATAAGCAAATCATATGGAAACATTTTACAGCCAATGTATTTCATGCACATTGGTTGAATCCTGGGGAAAATCCAAGTAGAGCATGGTTTTAAGTCAATCGTTTATCCTCTTTTTTTCCCTGTAGTACATCTCTTCACATATTAAAGACTTGAAGAGTGAAATGTTTGAGGAACTCCTTAAGCACCTTTGCCACTCTGCAGATGAATTCCGGGAGGTCATAAAAGCTGACATGCGGAGGCAGATGTTCGCTGAACTCTTCCTACATTGTGACCATGGGAAGGTGGGTTAAGACATTTAAAGAATTGCTTCTTGGCCAGACATGTGGCTCACGCCTGTAATCCCAGCACTTTAGGAGGCTGAGGCTGGTGGATTGCTTGAGCCCAGGAGTTTGAGACCCGTCTAGACAACATGGTGAAAGCCCATCTCTACAAAATAGATACAAACTTTACTGAAATAGATTTGTTTATGAACCTTATATTTATTTGTTTGTATCTCCATGTCCAGAAAGGATTTAAGTAAGCTCACAAGAATAGAGAAGATGCAACAACAAAATGTAAACTAAAAGTAGGATGAAAGAAGAAAAAAATAAGAGAGGGGATAGCAAATGAAGCTGGGAACAAAGCCCCAAATAATGACCTAAGTAGTCGTCGTGGGTTGTTTACAAGTTTGGATCTAAGATTCCTAGCAGTGAATGTGAAAAGGAAAACATGACCAAACACACTAATGACAATGTTTATAAGATAATTACTGACCGGGTGCAGTGGCTCACGCCTGTAATCCCAGCACTTTGGGAGGCCTGAGGCGGGCGGATCATGAGGTCAGGAGATCGAGACCATCCTGGCTAACACGGTGAAACCCCATCTCTACTAAAAATACAAAAAATTAGCCAGGCGTGGTGGCAGGTGCCTGTGGTCCCAGCTACTTGTGAGGCTGAGGCAGGAGAATGGCGTGAACCCGGGAGGCAGAACTTGCAGTGAGCCGAGATCACGCCACTGCACTCCAGCCTGGGCAACACAGTGAAACTCCATTTCAAAAAAAAAAAAAAAAGATAATTACAAACAAGTGCTAAGAAGTACAGACATTTGGGGTTCAAATTTTTATTTTTATTTTTTATTCATTATACTTAAATTTCTAGGGTACATGTGCACCATATGCAGGTTTGTTATATAAGTATACATGTGCCATGTTGGTGTGCTGCACCCATTAACTAGTCATTTACATTAGGTATATCTCCTAATGCTATTCCTCCCCCTTCCCTCCACCCCACGACAGGCCCTGGTGTGTGATGTTCCCTTCCTGTGTCCAAGTGTTCTCACTGTTCAATTCCCACCTATGAGTGAGAACATGTGGTGTTTGGTTTTCTGTTTTTGCAATAGTTTGCTGAGAATGATGGTTTCCAGCTTCATCCATGTCCCTACAAAGGACAGGAACTCATCCTTTTTTATGGCTGCATGGTATTCCATAGTGTATATGTGCCACATTTTCTTAATCCAGTCTGTCATTGATGGACATTTGGGTTGGTTCCAAGTCTTTGCTATTGTGAGTAGTGCCACAATAAACATACATGTGCATGTGTCTTTATAGCAGCATGATTTATAATCCTTTGGGTATATACCCAGTAATGGGATGGTTGTGTCAAATGGTATTTCTAGTTCTGGATCCTTGAGGAATCGCCACACTGTCTTCCACAATGGTTGAACTAGTTTACAGTCCCACCAACGGTGTAAAAGTGTTCCTATTTCTCCACATCCTCTCCAGCACCTGTTGTTTCCTGACTTTTTAATGATCGCCATTCTAACTTGTGTGAGATGGTATCTCATTGTGGTTTTGATTTGCATTTCTCTGATGGCCAGTGATGATGAGCATTTTTTCATGTGTCTGTTGGCTGCATAAATGTCTTCTTTTGAGAAGTGTCTGTTCATATCTTTCACCCACTTTTTGATGGGGTTGTTTGTTTTTTTCTTGTAAATTTGTTTGAGTTCTTTGTAGATTCTGGATATTAGCTGTTTGTTAGATGAGTAGATTGCAAAAATTTTCTCCCATTCTGTAGGTTGCCTGTTCACTCTGATGGTAGTTTCGTTTGCTGTGCAGAAGCTCTCTAGTTTAATTAGATCTCATTTATCAATTTTGGCTTTTGTTGCCATTGCTTTTGGTGTTTTAGACATGAAGTCCTTACCCATGCCTATGTCCTGAATGGTGTTGTCTAGGTTTTCTTCTAGGGTTTTTATGGTTTTAGGTCTAACATTTCAGTATTTAATCCACCTGGAATTAATTTTTGTATAAGGTGTAAGGAAGGGATCCAGTTTCAGCTTTCTACATATGGCTAGGCAGTTTTCCCAGTACCATTTATTAAATAGGGAATCATTTCCCCATTTCTTGTTTTTGTCAGGGTTGTCAAAGATCAGATGGTTGTAGATGTGTGGTATTATTTCTGAGGGCTCTGTTCTGTTCCATTGGTCTATACCTCTGTTTTGGTACCAGTACCATGCTGTTTTGGTAACTATAGCCTTGTAGTATAGTTTGAAGTCAGGTAGCGTGATGCCTCCAGCTTTGTTCTTTTGGCTTAGGATTGACTTGGCAATATGGGCTCTTTTTTGGTTCCATATGAACTTTAAAGTAGTTTTTTCCAATTCTGTGAAGAAAGTCATTGGTAGCTTGATGGGGATGGCATTCAATCTATAAATTACCTTGGGCAGTATGGCCATTTTCACAATATTGATTCTTCCTATCCATGAGCATGGAATGTTCTTCCATTTGTTTGTGTACTTTTTTATTTCGTTGAGCAGTGGTTTGTAGTTCTTCTTGAAGAGGTCCTTCACATCCCTTGTAAGCTGGCTTCCTAGGTATTTTATTCTCTTTGAAGCAATTGTGAATTGGAGTTCATTCATGATTTGGCTCTCTATTTGTCTGTTACCGGTATATAAGAATGCTTGTGATTTTTGCACGTTGATTTTGTATCCTGGGACTTTGCTGAAGTTGCTTATCAGCTTGAGGAGATTTGGGGCTGAGACGATGGGGTTTTCTAAATGTACAATCATGTCATCTGCAAACAGAGACAACTTGACTTCCTCTTTTCCTAATTGAATACCCTTTATTTCTTTCCCCTGCCTGATTGCCCTGGCCAGAACTTCCAACACTATGTTGAATAGGAGTGGTGAGAGAGGGTATCCTTGTCTTGTGCCAGTTTTCGAAGGGAATGCTTCCAGTTTTTGCCCATTCAATATGATATTGGCTGTGAGTTTGTCATAAATAGCTCTTATTATTTTGAGATACGTCCCATCAATACCGAATTTATTGAGCGTTTTTAGCATGAAGGGCTGTTGAATTTTGTCAAAGACCTTTTCTGCATCTGTTGAGATAATCATGTGGTTTTTGTCTTTTGTTCTGTTTATATGCTGGATTCCATTTATTGATTTGCGAATGTTGAACCAGCCTTGCATCCCAGGGATGAAGCCCACTTGGTCATGGTGGATAAGCTTTTGGATGTGTTGCTGGATTCGGTTTGCCAGTATTTTATTGAGGATTTTTGCGTAGATGTTCATCAGGGATATTGGTCTAAAATTATCTTTTTTTGTTGTGTCTCTGCCAGGCTTTGGTATTAGGATGATGCTGGCCTCATAAAATGAGTCAGGGAGGATTCCCTCTTTTTCTATTCACTGGAATAGTTTCAGAAGGAATGGTACCAGCTCCTCTTTGTACCTCTGGTAGAATTCGGCTATGAATCCGTCTGGTCCTGGACTTTTTTTGGTTGGTAGGCTATTAATTACTGCCTCAATTTCAGAGCCTGTTATTGATCTATTCAGGGATTCAACTTCTTCCTGGTTTAGTCTTGGGAGGGTGTATGTGTCCAGGAATTTATCCATTTCTTCTAGATTTTCTGGTTTATTTGCGTAGAGGTGTTTATAGTGTTCTCTGATGGTAGTTTGTATTTCTGTGGGATCGGTGGTGATATCCCCTTCATCATTTTTTATTGCGTCTACTTGATTCTTCTCTCTTTTATTCTTTATTAGTCTTGCTAGCGGCCTATCAATTTTGTTGATCTTTAAAAAAAAAAAAAGCTAGCAGAAGGCAAGAAATAACTAAGATCAGAGCAGAACTGAAGGAGATAGAGACACAAAAACCCTTCAAAAAATCAATGAATCCTGGGGTTCAAATTACAGTTAGGAGCTTCTCTTTATTAAAGGGGCCCTTATGTACTGAAGTGAAAATCTTTTATGATGGGATTGTAATAAATTAAACAATGACTTTTTTAGGGCAATTTCTTATAGTTATTTCAAATGTAGGCAAACGATGCCACACTGGACTGCAATTCAGAAAAAGCAATTCTTAAAAGAACCAATATATTGCAATCTAGGTTCTCAAATTCCTGCTAATTTGAATGAAGCCAGGAATATATTTTATAAAATCTGAAATGTCTATGTGTCTTTCAGTCAACGCTTATTGAATATTGCTTCTTTTAACAGAGTTTGTAATAAATATTGGGTGACAAATGTCAAAGTTTTACTCCCTGGTAAAATGCCCGAAGGATAACTATTCTCTGTTGGCCAATTTAACACCAATTCGTGTGCTGTAACAAACGTAGTGGGATAATATTTAGAGCAATTAACTGAGGTTTGCTTTCATTCTTTGCTTTTCTTCCCATCATTCAAGCAGTAGTTATATGCAGGGGCGGAAAAACTACACCTGCGTCCTTGTAGGATCCCTGCTGGGTCTGAGCATTAAACTGACATGACAGAATAATAGGAGAAAACCGTACAAATTTAGTTACAAGTTTTATATGGCACAGGAGTCCTCTTAAGGAAATGAAGGCCCAAAGAAGCACTTAGAGTCAGTTACTTATGTATTGGATTGGACAAAGAACAGCAAACTGTGAAAATGTGACTAAATTATATGGGGAGTCTTAAAAGATAAGAGTTATTCTAACAACGTCTGTACAGTATTCTGTTGGTCTCAACTTCTCATCCTTGAAGATAACAATTATGCCTTTCCTTATAGTATAGGGAGAGTTACTTTCACATGGGAATTTCATCTTCTGCTTTGAAGAAACAGCACAAAGGTCAGGTGATCTTCTCATATCTGTTGCTTTTCAAGTGTCTTTAACTTAGTCAATATGCCAGAATAGCATATTTTAACCCCCTCAGAGGAAAGATAGAGTCTCAAAAAAAGAAGTTATATGAGTTTCTGAATGGAATATATATCTGGGAACAAAGCCCCAAAATGCATAACATAATGACTATGTATATGTCTTATACACACACAGGCATAAATAACTATATATTTATATATATTTAATATATATTAATATATATATGAGTCTCTCTCTCTCTATATATATATATATACTATATATGACCAAAAATAGATGACCAAAAACTCTCTCTCTCTAATAGAGATAATCCATTCTCTAATAGATATCAATATCCATTCTCTAATAGAGAGAGAGAGAGAGAGCGCACCTGTGAGAGACAGAGCCTCACTCTATCACCCAGGCTAGAATGCAGCAGCATGATCATAGCTTACTACAGCCTTTACCTCCTGGGTTCAAGTAATCTCCCACCTCAGCCTCCCAAATAGCTAGGACTACAGGCATGTACCACCATGCCTGGCTAATTTTTAAATTTTTGTAGAAACAGAGTCTATGTTGCCCAGGCTGTTCTTGATCTTCTGGCTCAAGAGATCTTCCCACCTTGGCCTCCCAAAGCCCTGGCATTACAGGTGTGAGCCACCACATCCAGCCTCAAATGTATATTTTTAACCAGCAGCTGAGACAAAAGTTCTAAAGTTCTAAAAGCCCAGACTTTAAATGGAAAATGCTGGGCTCTTTTTTTTTTTTTTTTTTTTTGAGACAGAGTCTCGCTCTGTCACCCAGGCTGGAGTGCAGTGGCCGGATCTCAGCTCACTGCAAGCTCCGCCTCCCAGGTTTACGCCATTCTCCTGCCTCAGCCTCCCGAGTAGCTGGGACTGCAGGCGCCCGCCACCTCGCCCGGCTAGTTTTTTGTATTTTTTTAGTAGAGACGGGGTTTCACTGGGTTAGCCAGGATGGTCTCGATCTCCTGACCTTGTGATCCGCCCATCTCGGCCTCCCAAAGTGCTGGGATTACAGGCTTGAGCCACCGCGCCCGGCCTATGCTGGGCTCTTAAGAAACAATGGAGAATCATAAAGTAAAGAAGAATGCAAAATGTGGCATCAAAGCAGTTATTCTATCAATGGGAAATTGTGACCAGCTGATGAGAGAAGGAGGTTGGAGTGCATGTGACTAGAGTTTAGAGGTTGTCTGGTTCCCTAAGTCAGGGTTAGCACCTGATCTTCCATTCCTGAGCTCCAATCATGGTTGGAGATTGAGGGCAACATTATTGACACCCCTGGAAATTCCAGGTAGGTTGAGAGGAAATTTAAGAACAACGGGCACTTATACTTCATTTTCTAAGTGTAGCTCAGAGACTACAAGCTTCATAGAGAAGTGCTAAATTCAACATGGCACTAAAGAGAAAGAGTAGCAGCTATAGAAGGTAGGGTGTAGGTAGATGGGCCTGAAGATACTCCCCTTCACTCCTGTGGCCAGAGGAAAGATGATGACTATTCCTAAATACCTGTGTGTAAAGGACAGTGGGTGTGCAGAGATGATGACTGTGAAAGTTCTGGGAGTACTCTCAAGAAGACACCTGGGTTAGGACAAGAAGAACTATGGACATAAATAGCAAATACCAAAATAAAACTTCCAGATGACTCAATGAGATGAAGTACATACACCACAGTCACAGTCAAAAAGTACCGTGGCTGGCACTGAGCTAGACTCTCCTTTATCTGATGGCAGGACTCTATATAAGCACCCCCACCCCCCAAAATATGGGCAAAAGATATGAACACACAATTCATGGAATCACTATATACTCAATAG
This sequence comes from Theropithecus gelada, assembly GCF_003255815.1. Classification (NCBI taxonomy): domain Eukaryota; kingdom Metazoa; phylum Chordata; class Mammalia; order Primates; family Cercopithecidae; genus Theropithecus; species Theropithecus gelada. The sequence goes on from NC_037684.1 coordinate 3,640,431, forward strand.
ATGACTAAAAATAGTTTTTAGTGATAATACCTATCGCTGATACGAATAGAAGAAAAACATTTCTCAAACATTCCTGGTGAAAATTTAATAGTTGTATCTTTGCAAAGCATTCTGGATATATCTACTTAAATAAAAAATACATACATGCTTCAGCCAGGCAAGCCATTCCTGAAATTTGTATTCCATAGAAATAAAAGCATTAGTAAATTAAAAATACACATACAAAGAAAATTCTTGATGCATTGTTTATAAACGAAGAAAAAGAGAAAGAGAGGTTAATGAAATACTATATAAGGGAATGCTTTAAAGCCTCCCTATTTCCTGAGATACAACAATATTAAAATTAGGCCAATTAATAACCCTAAAAAGGGTTATTAATTGTATTCAAGTGAAAGGAAGAGTCACATAACTCTCACTTTAAATCAAAAGCTAGAAATGATTCATCTTAGTAAGGAAGGCATGTTGAAAGCCAAGAGGTGGCTGAAAGCTAGGCCCCTTGCTCCAGTTAGCCAAGTTGTGAATGCAAGGAAAAGTTTTTGAAGGAAGTTAAAAGCACTACTCCCACGAAGACACAAGTGATAAGAAAGCAAACAGCCTTATTTCTGAGAGAAGTCAATGTCTGGCTTCAAAGCTTCAAAGGACTGGCAGATTCTCTTAGAGGCTAGTGCAACCAGTGACTTTCAGTTGAAACCAGCGCTCATTGACCATTTCAAAAATCCTAGCCCTTAAGAATTATGCCAAATCTACTCTGCCCGTGCTCTATAAAGGAAACAGCAAAGCCTAGATGACAGTAGATATGTCTGTGGCATAGTTTACTGAATATTTTAACACACTGTGGAGACTGACTGCTCAGAAAAAAAGATTCCTTTCAAAATATTACTGTTCATTGAGATGCACCTGGTTACCCAAGAGCTCTGATGGAGATGTACAAGGAGATGAATGTTGTTTTCACTCCTAGTAACACAATATCCATTCTGCAGCCCATGGATCAAGGAGTCGGTCATTTTGACATTCAAGTCTTGTTACTTAAGAAATACATTTCATAAGGCTATAGCTTCCATAGATAGTGATTCCTTTGATGGATCTGGGCAAAGCAAATTGAAAATCTTTTATAAATAATTCACCATTCTAGGTGCTCTCGCCACTGTTCCATCTGTGATTGAGCACCCTTTCTGCAGAAAGGAAAGACTGCCTTGCTGAGAGATCTTTTGTCTCCATGCTGACTTTTCTTCGTGGCACTGATTATCTATTTCTAACAACTTTGGTATTTCTAACAATTTTGGTGGCCCGTATGGGGATACATTCTCCTCTGGTGTTGGTCTCTTGTCCTTTCTCATGAGGAGGCGCCCCGCCACCTCTTGCGGTGGCCTCAGGGGTAAGGGACCGAGACCCACCTGGTGTGACGAATAAACCCAGACTCTCAGCAACACGGAAAGAAACCAGCCAGCAACCTGGGGTAAAGGATCCTCACATACTGTGGTGACGAGTCTGTGCACAGACCAAGGAAGGAGAAGCCGCAGGAGCCGTCTTTTAGCACAGCTACCACCCTTAGAATTTCTGGTAAACCAGCACCAGCCTGAGAACCACATTCTCATCAAAGGGTGGAAAGAAGGGAAACTCGAGCCAGCCTGGGAAGGACCCTACCTTGTGCTGCTAACCACCGAGACTACTGTTCGTACAGTGGAAAGGGGATGCACACATCACACCCGAGTCAAGCAAGCGCCATTATCATCAGAATCATGGGCCATTGTTCCTGGATCAAGCCCTACCAAATTAAAGCTAAGAAAAGCTTAGTCTATCCATCTTTTTCTTTGCTTTCCTTCCCTCTAACTATCCCTCATTGTGTCAACAGTGTAACCAAATCAGATTCACCACAGGTTATAACATTTGATGCTTGCCTTGTTTTACCTTGTGGCGGTTTGCAAAGCCAGAGACAACTCTCTACTTCAGAAAAATACCTCTGCCCCTCCAGGGAGGCCACTGCCACCCCTGCATCGTGCTTGTGGTGGAGGTACCAAGATACCCCAAGTTGAAATTTATATGCTCAGTGAGTGAATGTCATCTGGATCAAGGCTGGACCTCCGAGGAGGGATGTGCCGACTTAAAGCCATACCTCTACCTTACTAAAGGGATTGCCCCACCCGCCCCCCGCCAATTGTCAATCCCACCAGTGTAACCCAGTGCTTATATCCATTACTGTTCCTACCACTAGCAACTCTAACCCCATTTTAGAGCGTATCTATGGTTTAGGATTAGAAGTCACTGGAAAGGATCCTGTAGGCTTCTTTAAGATGTGCTTTGTTCTCCCTCCTCCACCTCCTACAACTGCCCTTTTCTCAAACCTATGAAATCAAACTACACCTTGCCTCATGCCAAATGACAAAAGCAAAGTCTCAGTAGTAGAAGTAGAAGACCTAAGGCAAACCAGTGCTACTGAAACAGGGTATAAAGATGTAAATGCTTTGTTAGAATGGATTAAATATTCCATTTGCACTTTAAACAAAAGTGACTGTTACACTTGTGTGTACGGTAGGCCAGAGGCCCAGGTTGTCCCCTTTCCACTAGGATGGTCCTCAAATCAAGTGGACATGGAGTGCATGGTAGCTCTTTCTCAAGATTCCACTGCCTGGAATAATGAATTGTGCCAAGCTCTTTCTCTGCTATTTCCTGAAGTTCAACATCTTGTGGGTCAGCCCCCACGGGTCATCCATCCTCCATCTTCCAAAACCAATGTTACCTTGTGTCTCCAATGACAAGGGGAAAAATTTGGCATTCCTTGGAGACTTAATAGGATGCAGTGAAGTCAGGCACTTCCAAGAGCTGACCTATCAGTCCGCCCTTATCCATCCCAGAGCAGATGTATGGTGGTATTATGGAGAACCTTTACCGGACACTCTGCCAAATAATTAGAGCAGTACTTATGCTCTAGTCCAACTGGCTATCCCTTTTACCCTGGCATTTCATCAATCAAAAAAAGAAAAATGTAGCCTCAATTCTTACCTCTTTAACAACTATAATAAGGTATACTCCTTCTTCTTAGGTGCTATGTTGTACCATACATCCAGAAGTTAATCAAAACAAGCTAAGCCAAGACATGTTAAGTGAGTTTGAAGAGGAAACTATAAAGTAAAAGAGGAGGAAATTGTAGAAAGTAGAAAAGTTCCTCTTCAAAGCTCGTCATGGTTTAAAAATAAAATAATAGACACTAGGAATAATAGCTCCTTACTCTAAAGCCTCCTATCAACTATTAGTTCTTACAGTTTAGCCCAGTTAGTTGCTTTGGCTTACTCAGGCATGTCTGGATAGGCCCAGGCAAATCTTAGCTCATAGCTTGTGCCCCTTGCTTATTTGGAAATGTTTTTGCTTCCTTAAACCTTTCGTAAGCAACTTCCTCTCATTCTTTGTTCTTCCCTGCACTTACCCATTTAGGGAAGTTTTAAGCTATTAGCAAAGCGGGTATCAGTTTAAGAGTGTGAGGTCCAGCTCCAGCCAATGGATGCAGGACACAACAGTAAAGACGACCCAGATGCATAAGGGATAAATATGTCTGCTTTTCCTTTGTTCAGGTGTGCTCTTGCCATTGTTCCATATGCAATTGAGCACGCTCTCTGCAGAAAGTAAAGATTGCCTTCCTGACAGAAAGAAAGAAAGAAAGAAAGAAAGAAAGAAAGAAAGAAAGAAAGAAAGAAAGAAAGAAAGAAAGAAAGAAAGAGAAAGAAAGAGAGAGAGAGAGGAAGGAAGGAAGGAAGGAAGGGAGGAAGGGAGGAAATAATTCGCCATTTTAGATGCCATTAAGAACATTTGTGATTCATGGGAGGAGGTCAAAACATTCAACAGTGACAGGAGTTTGGAAGAAGATTTCAACCCTCATGGATGACTTTGAGAGCTTTAAGACTTCAGTAGACAAAATAGCTGCAGATATAGTGGAAATAGCAAGAAAATTTAGAATTATAATTGGAGCCTGAAGATGTGACTGAATTGCTGTAATCTCATGATAAAATTTGAATGCATGACAAATTTTTTCTAATGGATAAGCAAAGAAAATGGTTTCTTGATATGGAATCTACCCCTGGTGAAGACATGAGCATTGTTGAAATGACAACAATGGATTTAGATTATCACGTAAACTTAGTTGATAAAGCAGCAATAGGATTTGAAAGAATTGACTCCAATTTTGAAAGAAGTTCTATTATAGATAAAATGCTATCAAACAGCATCGCATGCTACAGAGAAATCATTCGTTAAAGGAAGAGTCAATAGGTGCAGCAAACTTCATTGTTGTCTTATTTTAAGAAATTACCACAGCACACACCCACCTTCAGCAACCACAATCCTGATCAGTCAGTAGCCAACAACATTAAGGTACAACCTTTCACCAGCAAAACAGCTATGACTTGCTGAAGGCACAGATGATCATTAGCAGTTTTTAGCAATAAAGTATTTTTAAATTAAGGTGTATACTTGGGTAGGCGATTAATCTATGGTACCCTTAAGAAACTACAGTTTAAGCTATTGCACACTTAATAGACTACAGTATAGTATAAACATAACTTTTTTTTTTTTTTTTTTTTTGAGATGGAGTCTCACTCTGTCTCCCAGGCTGGAGTGCAGTGGCACAGTCTTGGCTCACTGCAACCTCTGCTGCGTAACTTCAAGCGATTCTCCTGCCTCTGCCTCTGCCTCTGCCTCTGGAGTAGCTGGGATTACAGGTGTGCACCACCATGCCCAGCTAATTTTTGTATTTTTAGTAGAGATGGGGTTTCGCTGTGTTGGCCAGGCTGGTCTCGAACTCCTGACCTCGAGTAACCCACCTGCCTCAGCCTCCCAAAGTGCTGGGATTACAGGTGTGAGCCACCACACCCAGCCATAAACATAACTTTTTTAAGCACTAACAAACCAAAGTGAATTTGTGTGACTCGCTTTATTGCAATATTCATTTTATGGCCATTGTCTGGAACTGGACCTATGGTATCTCTAAGGAATGCCTGTCCCAATATCAGGAAAGAAAGAGGGAACATCACTACAGACCCTGCAAACATTAAAAGAATGATAGGAAACATTATGAACAACTTTATGCCAATGAATTTGCAAATTACATTAAATGGATAAATTCCTTAAAAGACACAAATTACCAAATCTAACTCAAAAGAAAATAGGAAAACTAGATATCCTTATATGTATAAAGAAGTATAATTAATACCACTAAAAAAAACATTCCACAAACAGAATGCCTGGCCCAGATAGCGTTACTAATAAATTCTACCAAACATTTAAGGAAGGGATAATTTCAAATCTACATAAACTCTTAAGAGAAGAGGAAGGAACATTTCCCAACTCATTTTATGGGGCCAGTATTATTTTGATATGAAATCCAGATAAAGATATTTCAATAAAAGAAAACCATAGACTAACAGTCCTCATGAACATAGACTCAAAAATCTTTAAGTTAATTTTAACAAATCGGTTAAGCAGTACATTAAAAAGGATCAAATAGAGCTTAATCCAGGGATACAAGGGTGGTTTAACATTCAAAAATTAGAGCTGAGCATGGTGGCACATGCCTATAATCCCAGCTAATGAGGACACTGAGGTAAAAGGAGTGCTTGAGCCCAGGAGTTTGAATCCAGCCTGGGCAACATAGTAAGACCACCCCCATTTCTTTAAAAAAAAAAAAAAAAAAAAAAAAAACAAATCTGTCGAAACAATTCATCACATTAGGAGACCAAAAAACAAAACTATATAACTGTGACAAAATTCAACACTCATTTATGTTAAAAAAATTTTTTTAAAAACCTCTCAACACACTAAAATTTCTTCAACCCAATAAAGCACATCTATGAATAACTTACAGCTATACTTACAAAGGTAAAAAATTTAATGATTCCCTCCTTATAACAAGGACAAGGCAAGGATATCCACTCTTACCACTTTTATTTTACATTGTACCGGAGGTACTAGTCAATTAAATAAAGCAAGAAAAAAAAAGAAACCTCTCTTATTCACAGACTACATGATCTTCTGTGTAGAAAATCCTAAGGAATCTCAAGAAAAAAGTTGAATTCACTAAAACAAATACATAAATTTAGCAAGGCTTCAGGATGTAAAAATCAATACATGAAAGTCAATTGGATTTCCACATACTAGCAAAGAAATATTGGAAGATGAAATTTGTAAAGGCCATTTATAATAACATCACACACATGAAATACTTAGAAATAAATTTAACAAAGTATTTGCAAATATCTACAGGCTAAAAACTATGAAATATTGTTAAGAAATGAAAGACCTAAATAATAAGAACGATCCTTTATTGTTTCTGTCAAAGACTATATTAATGAGTCAAAAAATTAAGTATTGTTAGTCCCCAAATTGACTTACAAATCCAACACGATTCCAATCCAAATCCCAGTGAACTTATTTACAGAAATTGACAAACTATTCTGAAATTCGTGTGGCATTTCAAAGGACTCACAACAGCTAAAACAATGTTGACAAAAAATAGACATCACCAAAATAAAAAATTCTGCTCTTTGAAAGATACTAGAATGAAACGACAGCTATAGACTGGGAGAAAATATTTGTGATGCATTTAATGACAAAAGACTTGCATTTTGACCATATAAAGACTCCTACAACTTTATAAAACAACCCAATTAAAAAAATCATGGGCATGCCAGAAAAGAAGATATAGGTATATCCAATAAGCACATGGAAATATGTTCAGTTATTCATCAGATTATAATTAATCTGATCAATTATTTATCAGATAAATAATCATCAATTTTTCATGCAAACTGAAGCCACAGTGAGATAAAAATTAAACCTACTAGAATGAATAAAATTTAAAAGACTGGCAGAGTACAGTGGCTCACGCCTGTAATCTCAGCACTTTGGGAGGCCAAGGTGGGCAGATCAGTTCAAGCTGGGAGTTCAAGACCAGTTTGGCCAACATGGCAAAACCTTGTCTCTACTAAAAATACAAAAATTAGCTGGGCGTAGTGGCCATACCTGTAATCCCAGCTACTGAGTGGCTGAGGCACGAGAATTGCTTGAACCTGGGAGGCGGAAGTTGCAATGAGCCAAGATCACACCACTGCACTCCAGCCTGGGCAACAAAGCAAGACTCTGTCTCACAAGAAAAAAAAAAATCTGATATTCATTATAATTAAAAAGAAAAAAAACTGACAATACCAAGTGTTGGGAAAGATATGGAACAACTTAAATTCTCTTAGATTGCTGGTAGGAATTATACAACCACTTCAAAAACAGTTTTGACAATTTCTTAAAGAGTTCAATATACACTCCCCATATGACCTAGCAATCAGCAATTTCTCTCCTAGATTATGCACCTAGGATAAATGAAATGAAAGAAATTAAATCATATAATTAAAACTAAAAGACTTATACATGACTGTTCTTAGCAGCCTCATTCATAATAGCTTTAAGCTGGAGACAACCCAAATGTCCATCGACTTGTGGATGGATAAACAAATTGTAGTACATTCACACGATGGAATACTACTCAGTAATAAAAGAGAATGAACCACTGATACAATAACACTGATGAATCTCAAAAATATTATTCTAAGTGAAAGAAGGCTGAACCAAAGAATTCGCCATTATTTTATTTATATAAAATTATAGAAAAGGGAAAAGTAATTTACAGCAATAGAAAGCAGATCAGTGGTTTCCTGGGACCATGAGTGAGGGGACTGATTAAGAAGGGACATAAGTGGCCAGGCACGGTGGCTCACGCCTGTAATCCTAGCACTTTGGGAGGCCGAGGCAGGTGGATTGCTGGAGCTCAGGAGTTCAAGACTAGTCTGGGCAACATGGCAAACCCCCTTCTCTACTAAAAATACAAAATATTAGCCAGATGTGGTGGCATGTGCCTGTGGTCCCAGTTACTCAGGAAGCTGAGGCAGGAAAATCACTTGAACCCGGGAGGTGGAGGTTGCAGTGAGCCAAGATTATGCCACTACACTCCAGCCTGGGCAACAGAGCTAGACTCTGTCTCCAAAAAGGAAAAAAAGAGAGAAAGAAAGAAAGAAAAAAAAGAGAGACATAGGGAGCTTCTGGGGATGATGAAACTGTTCTACAGCTTCACTGTGGTGGTACACATGAGTGTATACATTGTCAAAACTCATTGAACTATACACTTAAAATTGGTGCATTTTATTGAATCTATACTTCACTAAAGTTGATTTAAAAAGACAAGAATGGTCTGGGCACAGTGGTTCACACTTGTGAGGGCAATATAGTGAGACCCCCTCTCTACAAAAAATAAACAAAAATTACCTGGGTATCGTGGTGCATGCCTGTAGTCCTATCTACTCAGGAGTCTGAGGCAAGAGGATCAATTGAGTCTAGGAGTTCAAGACCTGCCTGGGCAACATAGTGAGACCTGGTCTCTACAAAAATAAATAAATACATAAATAATAAAATTACAAATAAATAAAAAATAAAAAAATAAAAATTAGCTGAGTATAGTCACATGGCACCTGTAGTCCCAGGAGGCTGAGGCAGGAGGATAGCTTGAGCCCAGAAGTTAGAAGATATAGTGAGCTATGATCATGCCACTGCACTCTAGCCTGGGCAACAGAGTGAAACCTTGTCTCAAAGAAAACAAAAACAAAAATGAACAAACTAATCGATAATGATAAATATCAGAATAATCACCACCTTTGGAGGAATTATTGACTAAGAAATAGTAACGGAGCCTTCTGGCAGTGATGAAAATGTGCTATGTCTTTATTCGAGTGGCAAACATTCAGTGAGCTAAACACTTAGGGTTTGCATACCTCGTTGCATATTTGTTACTCCTTAATGAAAATTTTCTTAAAAATAATCACTTATGGTTGCTTGGGATGAAGTGCCTATTAAAGGAAAAGCTTTTGCTGCATTTGGCCATAATTACAATAGTGATGACCCCTGGGGTTGTCAGTGGGTGGGCTTCATCTCACAGTATTAGAGAGGTTATAGAAAGTAAAAGACACGCTCAGGACTTCAAACTCTCAGCTCAAATTGCAGTCAGAAAACCTGATCATTATACAGAAATCTCTATTTCTTATAGCTTCAGGGCAAATATGGATGAAAAATCAGCCCCCAAATAAATGTGACAGAATCAAGATGCAAGTTGAATTCACAGACTTGCCAAATCTTTTACATAAAAGTTAGCACATTAGAAAATAGATGAGACCCTGAAATTTGGAATAGTTACATATGGGTGTACTCGGAGGAATCTGAGACTTGAGCCACAATTCTCCCTAAGCTTTCCTTGGCAGGAGAAGCAATACCTTCTCTCCTGTCTGAGACTATTAGCTTTTCTTTCCTTAGAGATCCTTTAATAACTTGCCTTGGGGCAATTAGTTTGCAGGGAGATGTCTGTTTTCTTCACGATCCACCTGTACAACATTCATTGCCTTTAAATCCAAAATTGGAGACTCATCTCAGTATTTCTCCAGGAATACTAGTTCAAAGTCTGTCTTGAAAGATGAGTGTTGGTACTCCAACAGATCAGTAAGTTTTTGCTAATTTCTAGCAGCAGAAAGCTGGGTAATATGTGTGGGAATTGATTATAGTATTTTCAGACTAAGAAGGATAGATATAACTTTGGATTGCCTCAAATTTATCAATATTGGTATACTTTGCAGTATATACTTAGCAGTAATATTTTTGGTTTTAACAATTTTATTGGTAGATTAAATAAAACCTTGACTCAAAGATAGCCTATATTCAATGAGGTTGAGATGCCAGAACCTTCTTGGCTTACTATACAGTAAGAAATCTAAAGACTTTCAAGATTTCTGAAATTGATTTTTCATATGTAGCCTCTATATGTGCACTTCTACCATATTGCCCAGGACAGCCCAAATGACATTCCCTTGAGAAATAACTAAAGAAATTAATGAGGGGAGCACCAACATCACTAAAAAGTTCTGTGGTAGCTGTCCTGGGGACAATGGTGAGAGTTACTGTCACTGAAGTAAACGCTCTAATTTCAAGGGAAATGATTGTCTTCTAGAGTGACAAAAGATACATGACATTTAACTACCAGAGACAAGGCGCACTAGTCAAAGTTAGTGCTCATAAGTGTAATTAAACATGGTATTTTGATTCAGTCTCAAAGATCCAAGGCCATATTTTAACGGATCCAGTTTGTCTAGGACTCACACTGTGGTTGGTTCCTGAATATATACTTGGAATTACCATAATGAGTAGTGGGAGTTAAAGTGGCCATCTGAATGTTTTCTTGGTGATTACAGTTTCCTTAGGAATTAAATGGATAGGATACCTTCTAAATTATTACTGGATCTACTTACAGAAAAGCACTAACTATAGGTCCAGAAACATGAGTTGAGATACCACAATGGAGAATCTCAGTCTCTCACCCAGATGCCAGACTTAAGTCAGATAGTATACCCAGAACTCTTTGGTTGAAGGGAAGGTTGGGTCTCTTGGGGAAGAATTCTACCAGACTTCCTCAAGTATATATCGTGGATTTTACTCTAGGCTTTACTCAAAGGGCCCGTAGCCATTTATTAGGGTGAATATGCATTGGCAAAGGAATATCACAGACTCAGGGATTACCAGATACTGATTCCAAGTTAACATCAATTCCTAGGATCCCAAAGCACTCCCATGGGCCACTGGGTAAAGTTAGGGTGTATAGCTGTCAGACAATAAGTGCTATTTTGGTCAAAGGTTATGTCACAGGCCCAATTAATCTATGGACTTAGCTATGGTTATTTCTGGTTCTTGGATGTTTAATTGGAATAGACACACAGCAACCAACAGAATCTTCACATTTGTTCTCCATATTGGGAACTGAGGACTATTATGGTAGGAAGGATCTGGTATTATGGTAACAGAAACTCCTGAACTTTCCCTGTCTGCCAGAATGTTAAAAAAAACAAATACATAAGCAGATAACAAAAACAAAAAAACTCCACAGAGATAGATATGAAAATATATAAAGGATTTAGGGGAAGTAATCCTATCACATTCTTATCTGATTTTCCTGTTTTGTCTATGTAGAAGGTGGAGGATACATCTTTTTTTTTTTCTTTTGTGAGACAGTCTTACCCTGTCACCCAGGCTGGAGTACAGCTGCACGATTTCAGTTCACTGCAACATCCACCTCTTGGGTTCGAGCGATTCTCCTACCTCAGCCTCCCAAGTAGCTGGGACGCGTGCCACCATGCCTTCTAATTTTATGTTTTTTTTTTTTTTTTTTTTTTTTGAGACGGAGTCTCGCTCTGTCGCCCAGGCTGGAGTGCAGTGGCCGGATCTCAGCTCACTGCAAGCTCCGCCTCCCAGGTTCACGCCATTCTGCTGCCTCAGCCTCCCGAGTAGCTGGGACTACAGGCGTCCACCACCTCGCCCGGCTAGTTTTTTGTATTTTTAGTAGAGACGGGGTTTCACCGTATTAGCCAGGATGGTCTCAATCTCCTGACCTCGTGATCCGCCCTAGTAGAGATGGGGTTTCACCATGTTAGTCAGGCTGCTCTCAAACTCCTGACCTCAGGTGATCCGCCTGCCCCAGCATCCCAAAGTGCTGGGATTACAGGCATGAGCCGCTGCACCCAGCCTACATCTTGAAGAATGTAGATTACTGTGGTTCTATTTATGTGGCTATTCCAGGTGTGGAATCTTTACTGAACCAAATTGACATAGCTCTCTCATTCACAACAACTATTGGTCTGGCAAATGCTGTTTTCTCTAGAGAAGTTTACAAGGACCAAAATAAATTTGATTTCACCTGTCAAGAATAGCAATACTTTTCACTACATTCTCTAAGGGCCAAGGCAGTTCTTCTTTTCTGTATTGTAATCTAGTATACATAGACCTTGATTGTATTGACATATCACAGAACATTACGTAGGTCCATGATATCCATCATGATGATTGGACTTGATTAGCTGAAAGCAGCATTAGATGCCTTGGTAAAGTAGCATTAGATGTCTTGGTAAGTAAGCTAATGTGTGTCAGAGGATGGGAGATAAGCCCTATAAAAATACAGGTTTATGGTCTTGTTAACATTTTTACTTTGGGAGGCCGAGGCGGGCGGATCACGAGGTCAAGAACTGAGACTACCCTGACCAACATGGTGAAACCCTGTCTCTACTAAAAATACAAAAGTTAGCTGGGTGTGGTGGCGGGCGCCTGTAGTCCCAGCTACTCGGGAGGCTGAGGCAGAAGAATTGCTTGAACCCGGGAGGCGGAGATCGCAACTCCGTCTCAAAAAGAAAAAAGAAATTTTAGCAGTCCAGTAGTTCCAGGTGTAGGGTAAATTGTTGTACCGTGTGCCACCTACCACTAAAAAAGAGGCACAATGCCTATTGGATCTTTTTTATATTTTAAAAACAATTGTTGCCACATTTGCATGTGCTGCTTTTATGAATTAACTGAGCACATTTGTGTGTGTTACTTTTATGCATTAAATGAGTCATCAGCTTCCAGAGTGCATCCCAGAGAAAGAAAAGGCTTTGTAGGCTTTTCTAAACTGCAGTGCAAAAACTCTTCTTTACTTTGTGCCTTATTATATAGAAGATCCTACAGTATTTAGAGGGAATATGGCAATTTGGAATTGCATTTGGAATGCTGTGGCAATTCAAACAATAAAATCATATTGTAGTTCCCTTGAGTTTTGGAGCAAAGCTCTACCCTCTACTCAAGTTTGTGATTCTCTTTGAGAAAGTCCTCCTGTGTGTTTTTTTATTCCAATAATTCATAAAACTGTATACTTATGTTTTGTGCACTTTTCTGTTTATAGGGTATATATATATTTTTTAAAAGGTTTAGTTAAAAAAAATTTAGTTGGGAAAATAAAGTTTCAAATATAGCAAAAATAGTTACAAATGAAAAACAAGTTGGGGAGAATTTCCCTGATTTTTTTAACTTTTATTTAATTAATTAACTAATTTTATTTTTTGAGACAGGGTCTCACTTTGTCACCCAAGCTGGAGTGCAGTGGTGGGATCTTGGCTCACTGCAGCCTCCACCTCCCAGGCTTAAGCCATCCTCCCACCTCAGCCTCCTTAGTAGCTGGGACTACAGGCATGTGCCACCATACCCAGTTAATTTTTTTATTTTTTGTAGAGATGGGATTTTGCCACATTGCCCAGGCTGGTCCAAACTCCTGAGCTCAAGTTATCTGCCCACCTCAGCCTCCCAAAGTGCTGGAACTATAGGTGTGCAGCACCTGCCCGGACAACTTTTATTTTAGACTCAGGGGTACTTGTATGGGTTTGTCATATAGGTAAATTGTGTGACATGGGGGTTTGATATACATATTATTTCGCCACCCAGATAATAAGCACAGTACCCTACAGGTAGTTTTGTGACACTCTCCGTCCTCCCTCCGCTGACCCTCAGGTAGGCCTCGGTGTCTGTGCCCTTCTTTCTGTCCATATGTACTCAGTGTTTAGCGCCCACTTATAAGTGGAAACATGTTGGTATTTGGTTTTCTGTTCCTGTGTTAGTTCACTTAGGATTATGGCAGCTCCATCCATGTTGCTGCAAATGACATAATCTCATTCTTCTTATGACTGCATAGAATTCCATGGTGCATATGTACCACATTTTCTGTTACTATTTTTTTTTTTTTTTTTTGGAGACAAGGCCTCACTCTGTCACCTAGGCTGAGTGTAGTGTGATCACAGGTCACTGCAACTCAGACTCAAGCGATCCTCCCACCTCAGCCTCAGGACTAGCTAGGACTACAGGTACATACCACAATGCCAGGTAATTTTTTCTGTTTCTGTAGAGATGGTAACTCACCGTGTTACCCAGAGCTGCTTTTGAACTCCTCAGCTCAAGTGATCCTCCCTCTTCAGCCTCCCAAACTGTTGGGATTACAGGCATGAACCACTGCGCTTGGCTTGTACCACATTTTCTTTATATGGTCTACCATCGGTTCATATTTAGGTTGGTTTCCATGTCTTTGCTATTGTGAATAGTGCTGCAATGAATATACGTGTGCATGTGTCTTTATGGTAGAACAATTTATATCCCTTTGGATATATACCCAATAATAGGATTGCTGGGCCAAATGGCAATTCTGCTGTGAGTTCTTTGAGAAATCACCAAACAGTTTTCACAATGGCTGAACTAATTTACATTCTACCAACAGTGTATAAGCATTCCCTTTTTTCTGCAACCTTGCCAGCATCTGTTATTTTTTGACTTTTTAATAATAGCCATTCTGACTGGTGTGAGATGTATCTCATTGTGGTTTTGATTTGCATTTCGCTAATGATTAGCGATGTTGAGCATTTTTTCATATGCTTGTTGGCTGCACGTATGTCTTCTTCTTCATTTTTTTTTTTTTTTTTTTTCTGAGACAGGATCTCATTCTGTCATTCAGGCTGGAGTGCAGTGGCACGATTACGGTTCACTGCAGCCTCAACCTCCTGGGCTTGAGCGATCCTCCTACCTCAGCCTCCCAAGTAGCTGGGACTATAAGCCACGCCACCAGGCCCAGATAATTTTTGTAGAGATGAGGTTTCACTATGTTGTCTAAGCTAGTCTCAAATTCCTGGGTTCAAGTGATCTGCCAGGCCTCCCAGAGTGCAGTGATTATAGGCACCAGCCATGTATGTCTTCTCATGAAAATTGTATATTCAGGTCGGGTGTAAACAGAGTGAACAGACAAACAAACGGGAGATAGTTTATTTTGCTGTGCAGGAGCTTATTTTTAAAATAAACTTATATTAATTAAAATAGCTTTGGCTTTGGTACTGGAATAGACAAATCAGTGGAACAGAATATTAGATCTGGCATCAGATGCAAAAGCATGTGGGAATTTAGTATATAGCGCAGGTGGCAATATAAATCATTGGGAAAAGAAGTAATCAATGAGTTATGCTAGGACAATTAATTTTCCATATTGGGAAAAATATAAAAGTAGATTCCACCCTCATTAATGAGGAAAAGTGAGTTCTGTCTAATTAGAAACCTAGATGTGGAAAACAAAATTTTAAAAATTTTAGAAGCAGCCAAGTGTGGTGGCTCATACCTGTAATCCCAGCGACTCCTGCTAGCAGGAGGATTGCTTGAGACCAGGAATTTGAGGATGCAGTGAGCTATGATCATGCCACTGCACTCCAGTCTGGGTTACAGAGTGAGACCCTGTCGCAAAAAAAAGGAAAAAAGAAAAAAGAAAATTTAGAGCATATATTTGGAACTTAAAATGGTTTGTGCTTATTTGGAGTATTCCTTAGGAGCATTCCTTAGTGAGACCCTGTCTTAAAAAGTTTTAGAAGCAGCCAGCCATGGTGACTCACACCTGGCTGCTTCTAAAATTTTTTAAATTTTGTTTTCCACAGCTAGGTTTCTGATCAGATAGAACTCACTTTTCTCATTAATGAGGGTGGGATCTACTTTCATGTTTTTCCCAATATGAAAAAGTAATTGTCCCAATATCATTCACTGATTTTTTACTGTATATCAAAGAGAAATGATTTATATGTTTGACGACCTCAAAATTAATGTATATCCTCAAAATTAATGGATAACATTGATATGGCTAAACTCACCAAAAGTTAAATTGAAAGATGAGATAAACTGGGGAAAAATATTTGCTATGTAAATAAAAGAATGGTCATTCTCAAAATTTTACAAATCCATAAGAAGTAGACAACTGGGTGGAGCGCAGTGGCTCACACCTGTAATCCCAGCACTTTGGGAGGCCGAGGTGGGCAGATCACGAGGTCAGGAGATCGAGACCATCTTGGCTAACACGGTGAAACTACATCTCTACTAAAAAGACAAAAAGTTTAGCCAGGCGTGCTGGCAGGCATCTGTAGCCCCAGCTACTCAGGAGGCTGAGGCAGGAGAATCGCTTGAACCCAGGAGGTGGAGGTTGCAGTGAGCCGAGATCGCGCCACTGTACTCCAGCCTGGAAACAGAGTGGGACTCCATCTCAAAAAAAGAAATATGCAACTGGTCCCAACTGAAAAATGAGAAAAGGATATGAAAAAGCCATTCATAGAAGATGAAAAACCCAAACATACAATAAGCACATGAGAATATATTAAATCTCACTAGTAATCAGGGAAATGCAAATTGATAATAATGATACCATTTTTATCTATCAGATTAGAAAAAATAATAAACTCTAATAATATCAAGTATTGATGTAGATATGGAGAAATAATACTGTCATTCAATGCTGGCAAGAATGTAAATTGGTATTAACATTTTGTGAAGCAATTTGGCTATAACTAATAAAGTTGAAAATGCATATATTATACAATCCAGTAATTCCACTTCTAGTTATTTACCCTAGAGAAATGTTTGCATATGTACACAAGGAGATGTGTATAAGGATATCTATCGCAGCATTATGTTGATATCAAAATACTAAAAATAATGAAAACGCCCATCAATAGAGGAGTTTTTTTAAATTATTATTATGGTGTTTTCATATTACAGAATGCTTTATTGCAGTTAAAAAGAATAAAATATATTTCTTTACAGATATGAATTAGATCTCAATGTTAAGTAAATAAAAGCAATTTGAAGAAAGACATATGTACTGTATCAGGTTTTTTTGTTTTTTTTTTTTTTAGATGGAGTTTTGCTCTTGTTGCCCAGGCTGGAGTGCAATGGCATGATCTCTGCTCACCGCAACCTCCGCCTCCTGGGTTCAAGTGATTCTCCTGCCTCAGCCTCCCGAGTAGATGGGATTACAGGCACCCATCACCATGCCTGGCTAATTTTTGTATTTTTAGTAGAGACAGGGTTTCTCCGTGTTGGTCAGGCTGGTCTTGAACTCCCAACCTTAGGTGATCCACCCACCTCGGCCTCCCAAAGTGCTGGGATTACAGTCATGAGCCATCGCGCCTGGCCGATATCAGGTATTTTTGTTTTTGTTTTTGAGACAAGGTCTTGCTCTGTCAGCCAGGCTGGAGTGCAGTGACATGATCATAGCTCATTGCAAATCAAGCAATCCTCTGGCCTCAGCCTCTGGAGTAGCTAGGACTACAGGTGTGCACCACTATGCCTGGCTAATTTTTTACTTTTTGAAGCAATGGGGGTCTCACTGTGTTGCTATATCGGACTTTTTAAAGCACATACACAAAATGTTAACAATTATTATTTCTAGGTGTTGGGAACACATATGTTAATTCTATCATTTTCTATATTCTATTATTAAAAAGTTTTTCAAAAATAACAATGGAAAAAGAACAAGTAGGGTGCAGTTAATTGTTTCAAGTGACATACTCAGGTCAGGTAAGATAAGAACTGAACATTATACGTTGGATTTAGCCATCAATAAGTCAGTCACAAATAGTTCTTAAACATTTACTAAGTAGAGGTCATTTTGACATGTCATAGAATGAGAAAGTAGAGTATAAGCCTAAAGGCAAGATATAACTTTCCTGATTTTGATGCTGCAGCTTTTACTTACACGATAATGATTGTTGTGGTGGTAGTGATGATGAAAGCTTCAATAAGCCACGTTCCAACTGCATAAAAATCTTAAATCTCCTCTAACAACTAATCACAAACTTTCTTCTTTGCTTAGGTAGGGTTTTTGGATCGGCAGAGGACATTGGCCTTGCTGGAATTGTTCTATGACCATAGTTCACAAATGCTTAGGAGTTTACTTCGAAACCCACGACAATGTAAGTGCCACTTAGAGGGAGTATGTTCAAGCTGAAGTGTCACTTGATATGTACTGATATGATACACTGATATGATAATACAAGATTATTCTACCACCATGGAATCCCTTCACATAATAGCTCTCTTAGATCATGATAACTGTATCTAGTTGTTTATTCCCTCCACAAAATTCACTCTTCATCACAACTAGATGTATTTTTCACCACAGTGCAATACTCAAAAATTTTATATCAGAACTCAGTGAGAACTCAATTTTAAATTCATGCAAATGAAGAAATGCTCTAGTGACAGTCTGAATGTTTTGGAAATTAAGTTAGTAATGGTAATTCCATTTTATCAACAAAAAAATTTTTTTGAGACAGAATCTTACTCTTCTTGCCCAGGCTGGAGTGCAGTGGCATGATCATGACTCACTGCAGCCTCAACCTCCCAGGTGGGAGATGATTCTCCCACCTCAGCCCCCTGAGTAGCTGGGACTACAGGTGTATACCACCATGCCCAGCTAATTTTTTGTATTTTTAATAGAGAGAGGGTTTCACCCTGTTTCCAAGGATAGTCTCAAATGCCTGGGTGCTGGGATTATATGTGTAAGCCACTGCACCCCCAGCCTGATAATTCCATTTTTAATACCCAACTTAAAATTATAAGATTTATAAGAATAATATTTCCTTTTCCCAAGCATTTTTACTTGTGTACCTTTACTTATACAGTAAAATGTCCTTTTTATGTTATTTCCAAGACAAATAGAATTATGGGGTTTATTTATTTTATTTTACTTTTTCAGAGATGGGGTCTTGCTATGTTGCCCAGGCTGGCTTCACACTCCTGGGATCCAGCAATCCTCCTGCCTCAGGCTCCAGAGTAGCCAGGACTACAGGCATGTGCCACTGTGCTCAGCTTTTTCCATTTTTTTTTTTTTAAAGAGAAGGTATCGTACTGGCTGAGTTTCTCAAAGAATGTCTTTTTTTTTTTTTTTTTTTTTTTTTTTTTTGAGACAGAGTCTTACTCTGTTGCCCAGGCTGGAGTGCAATGGTGCAATCTCAGCTAACTGCAACCTCTGCCTCCCGGGTTCAAGCGATTATCCCTGCCTTATCCTCCCAAGTATCTGGGATTACAGGTGCCCGCCACTACACGCAGCTATTTTTTTTTTTGTATTTTTAGTAGAGACGGGGTTTCACCATGTTGGGCAGGCTGGTCTCAAACTCCTGACCTCAGGTATCCACCTGCCTTGGCTCCCAAAGTGCTGGGATTACAGGCATTGAGCCACCACTCCTGGCCAAGAATGTCAATATTTTATTTTTGTGTGAAGATTTATTACTTGGATACTTACAAATCTGTGGGTGATATACTTAGAGTATTTCTGAAAATTGTGAGAATCACAATTTTATAGCTTACCACTACTGTTTTGGGAGAAACGGGGACAGTCTTGTGGCATGATTTCCACTCTTTATAGTACAGACACCAGGGTTTTATTGTCATTGTTTAACAGTGGGATTCTGTGAATACTATCCAGTCTTTCCCTAGTATTCTGTTCCAGGTGCCCATATAAGTTGTAGAGGAAAATAACTGAGGAATGAAGAACATAGAAGAGGGAAAGAGATGGGGGGGGGAAATGAATGCTGGAAAAATATAGCCTCAGTGAAAGATTGTCATGGATAAAGACTTGCTTTTTATATTGCAGATATTGAAAATATATTTGAGATGAAAGATGTGTCCCCTTTCCCATCCCTATGCAATGCTTATTGTAGGGGACTACAAAGGTAGAGGACAAATTCTATTGGCCTTGGCAGTCTAAGCAACACTCCAAGTAGCAAAAGGAGAATCCTGTTTATTTCCAAAATCACACCTTTTAGGAAGGGATGATTTCTAACTTAGTAGTATAAGTTCTTTTGGATACCTTTTGACTTTTTATTGTGTTGCAACCAAAGATAACTGATATTTATTTAGAGCAATAGGTCTATATTACAATCTCTGTGCTCAATGCTTTTCTTTGCATTAATTTAATAGCTCTAATTCTGCATTATAAGATCAATGGTTTAAGTGAATATTTTGTTTTCTGCATTAGGGCCATTCATTGAATTTGAAGAGATAAACTTGACTGAGTTGTGGGGAGACATGGATAATCAGAAACACATTTATGAAGGTTTTGACGAAGTGCTCTTAGAGATGAATACATTACTTTCTGCAAAACATGCTAGCAAAACCCAAAGTAAATTATTAGAAAGTCCAGATCAACCTAAACTTGATGAACAGAGAACATCAACAACACCACCAAACCCACCAGAACAGTGGAGAGGAGTAACTGCAGAACAAGGACCACAAAGAATTTCAACTGAAGAACAAGGCAAAAAGTCAACTGCAGAACAAGAACTGTACACAGAATCAGTAATAGAACCAGGAACCCACACAGAGTCAACTCTAGAACAAGAGTCAAGTAGAGGGTTAGTAACAGAACAAGAAACACACAGAGAGTCAACTACAGAACAAGGACAGCAAAAAGGGTCAATAGAAGGACAAGGACCACGCAGAGTGTCAGTTTCAGAACAAGGGGCACGCAGAGAGTCAGTTGCAGAACAGCGGTCACGCAGAGAGTCTATTGCAGAACAGGGGTCACGCAGAGAGTCAGTTGCAGAACAGGGGTCACGCAGAGAGTCAATTGCAGAAAAAGATCGACGCAAAGGGTCGGTAGCAGAACAAGGATCACGCAGAATGTCAACTGCAGAACAGGAATCACTCAGAGAGTCAATAATAGAAGAACCATACCAAAAATCAGAACAAGCACCTTATGGAGAGATAATTTCAGAAGAGCAAAAAGACTCAACTTCACAATCAAGAAAAGATAGTATCTTAAAAAGTACAAAATATGGGGAGCCTATACCCTCTGAGTACATTGAAGTCCCTCTACAGGAAAAGAGGTCTTGGGAACAAGCATATGAAGAGGAAGTATTCCTGAGTTCTGAACTGCAGGAGGAAGTTCCAACATTAAGTAGAAAAGATCACTTTTCAGGTAGTAATGCAGTTCTTCTACAACATCGGCTCCCTGTTTCATGGAATGGTTTTTAAAGTCTTTTCAGAAAATACTCATTTAAGTCAGAATTTTTTTTCTGGCATATCAGGTCATGCAAATCTCAGGCATATTTTGCTGCTCAACATGAGCCTAGACCTTGAACAATAATCAATTAAGTTAATTACATTCACCAGTGAAATGCAAACCAGAATGTCTCTATTGTCAATTTATGTATAATTTCCATTGTACTAGATTATAGAAGTGTTTTAATTGGGTTTCTGGAAAGGTAGGAGAAGCCCTTTTGTTTTAAATGTAATGTCTGATACTAGAAACCATTTTAAAAATTTTCTTTTATTTCAACTGTAAATGGGTCTCACTTTTTTCAGTTAAATATAAAATATATGTTCTAGAAGAGTTTCTGAAAGTCATATTTAAGACAGAATGCACCCTGAATTTCAAATATTTATTCTCATGTCTTTGGTCAGAATTTAGGCATACAGTAGTTCTCCCTTATCCATGGTTTTGCTTTCCACAGTTTCAGTAAACCGCAATCAACCACAGTCAGAAAGTATTACATGGAAATTCTAGAAATAAACAATTCATACATTTTTAATTGTGCACCATTCTGAGTAGTATAATGAAATCTTGCACCTTTTGTTCAGTATGTCCATGTTGTCTATGTTACCTGCTCATTAGTCACTTAATAGCTGCTGGATTATCAGATTGTCATTATGTTGCAGTACTCTTGTTCAAGTAACCCTTATTTTACCTAATAATGGCTCCAGTCACAAGAGTAATGATGCTGGCAATTTGGATATGCCAAAGAGAAGGCATAAAGTGCTACCTTTGAAGTGAAAAGGTGAAAGTTCTCAGCTGGGCACGGTGGCTCATGCCTGTAATCCCAGCACTTTGAGAGGCTGAGGCAGGTGGATTGTTTAAGCCCAGGAGTTCAAGACCAGCCTGAGCAACATGGCAAAACGCCATCTCAAAAAAAAATTAGCTGGGCATAGTGGCATGCACCTGTAGTCTTGGCTACACAGGAGGCTGAGGTGGGAGGATCACCTGAACCTCAGGAGGTTGAGCCTGCAATAAGCCATGATTGCACCACTGCACTCCATCCAGCCTAAGCAACAAAGTGAAACCCTATCAGAAAGAAGAGAGAGAGAGAGAGAGAGAGAGGAAGGAAGGAAGGGAGGGAGGGAGGGAAGGAGAGAGGGAGGAAGGAAGGGATGAAAATTCTCAACTTAGGAAAGAAAGAAAATTGTATTCTGGGGTTGTTAAAATGTACAGTAAGAACAAATCTTTTACTTATTAAATTGTGGAGAAGGAAAAAGAAACTCATGCTAGTTTTTCTGTCACACCTCAAACTGCAAAAGTATATGTACTATCTTCAGTTTCAGGCATTCACTAGGGATCTTGGAACACATCCTCCCAAGTATAAAAAGAGGGCTACTGTATAGTAATACCTAGCTGTGAGGGTGGCTGGGAAATATAGCCCTCATTTTGCACGGCCAAATTGGATACAATAATAGCTTTTGCTACAGAGCTGCTTTCAACAATTCAAGTTATTAATTTATTCACTGTGGTTGATTACGACACTACATATATGGGAAAGTACTTAGAGTTTTTTGTGTTCCATATGCAAGGCATTTCTATCACTTATTAACCTTAGAATAGCTAATGGAATATGTAATGTCTAATTCATAAGCATTTTCATTCGTACCTTTTAGAAACTACAAAAAAGGAAGTTCAGAAAGACAAGTCCTGTGAACCCAAGTCCCAAAAAATAGAAGGAAAGTCATGGTCAGGTAACTCCTCATTTAATCCTCCTTTCATTTATACCCTAGAACAAAAATATTGTGAAAGTGAAGTTTGATTGGCTGCGTTATGGAATGTGTTTTTACAGGTGAATTTTTTACTTGCAACTGGAAGATGAAGTATGTCACATTTGAAGATGAGGAACAGGCAAACTTAATCTATGGTAACTCCAGGTTCGCAGGTACATGTTAACAATGAAAGTAGGAAGAATAGATGGCAGTCCAATAGATGGATTTAATTTACTCTGGTACTCGATGATAAAGACTGCATTTAGCTAAGGCAGAATGGGAAGGTGTTCCTTGCATTATTTTGTCCGTAAGCTGGTGAATCTAAATATATACCAGATAGATGTATTTGGTGGTGGTGTACTATTGATGGTAGAATGTGCTATTGATGAGTGCTCTTCTGCTTTGAAACTTATCGTATTAGTATACATTTTTTAACCATGATATGACCCTACCACCACTTTAAAGCTATGATCTAAGCATACAGAGAAAATCAGATACTAGATACTAAAACTCAATAGAAATCATTTCAGCTATGCCTTTCCCTGGTAGGGCCACATCTAAACATATGAGACAAGTGAGAATCTTATCTTGTTTTTGAAGACTTACAAAGAAAGATCTACTCAGCAGAGCAGAGTAGTTTCTGGCTTTCAGACAAAGCATGTCTTTAACAATGATTGTTCCAAAAGCACTCATATTTCACTAAAATCCTATTATATTGTTTTGGCTTTCACATCAACAAGTTGTAGAACTAAATTAGATCAAGATTATCTTCTTCCTACCTGCAAATTTTTCTCTCATTTAAGCCTCAAATAACAAACTTTCTATTCTCAAATTTTCTGGTGAAAATGCATGGCATTGGTCAAGCTCTTGCAGCCTGCTAATTCATGTTGTTCTTCTTAGTCATCTTTGTATCAATTTTGCTTTACCAATGTATATAAAAATTGTGAGTAATCATTTGTTTGTCACATCAAATCTCATATAGAAGGGCATGAATGATTGAATCAATGAATAAATCAAATGGAAGTCACTTTGCTGACATTTTATGAAATGTACTTCATATTATACTATTGAGCTAAAAGGTAAATATATTAGTCAAGACTCTTGGAGAAAGGAGTTGTGGTGGTGGTATTTAGTAATTTATTTAACTAGAAAGTTCAGAGTGCAGCTGTTTTCAGGCACAACTAGATTCAAAGGCTCAACAATAGCAACAGGATACTGTCTGTCTCCCTCTGAGCCCTGTTTTTCTGTGTCACTTTCAATTTGAGACAGTTTTCTCCATGCTGTGACAAAAATGGCCATGAAAGCATCTCTAAGCTTATATTCTACTAGTTCAGCAATCAGAGTACAAAAAGAATGATTCATCCCTAATAGTTCTTCCAAAAGTTCTAAGGCTAACTCTCATTGGCCTATAGTAGGTTACATTGCTATCATATATGAATTGTTAGCTGGACGTATATCACATGACCATCCATGGCACCAGAGTGGGAGGCACAGTATGACCTGACTCATCTGAACTGACAATGGAGAGATGTTTTTTCCAAAGAAAAAAGGAGGATGCTGTCCTCCTGAAGGGAGCATGGATTCCTGACAGGCAAAAATAGCAGGTATTCATTACAATAGGCACTCATTTATTTTCCCTAACTGAAAGACTTGTTCACTTTACTGTTTGGTAATGTTTCCTGCTTGACAGATTTACACTCAATTATCAGAAATATTCAGTCCTGCAAGGAGGTAAAAGGCAGAACTGCCTTCAATGGAGTTTCATTCAATCTGCTCCAGTTTGTGCAACTCCTGGAGACATTTGTTGGTGAAGATGCTCCCTTGAGTGTCAGCGAGACTCTCACCTCCTTTTTTAAGGAGGGCTATGTTGAAACAGAACAAGAGAAAATGAATGCCTTAGAACAGGTGGGTAGTATTATTTATTAATAATACAAATGAGGTCACTATTATAAGTAAATCTCTCAATCTCAGTTGCTCCTGATATGGCTCATGTTAAAAAATGTACAACCAAACTGATCACTTTATTTCAACAAGCATAGCCGTTAAAGATTCTATTTTATCATCAAATAGTCTAAGATCACACCCCAGATAACTCATTCCCTTAATAATAACATGATTGCTTCTGGCAGGAGATGGTTTATTGTACAGCTTTATTCTTTCTCTGAAGGTTGACAAGCAGATATGGATATACGCAAAGATGTGTGTGTGTGCATTATACGCCTGTGTGTGAGTGTCTTTATGAGTACACACACCTGGGGTATGATTATGGCTGAGTATATATTTTTACTCATGAGCACCCAGGTAGTACATATTTCCTAAGAACTTACTACTTACTTGGGTGACACATTAGCTTATATGAACAATTTCTTGTCTCTTACATGAAATATGTAAATTACTTTCACTAAGCTTTTTCAGTAATCATCAGCCCTATGAGTCTTTTCAGCCTAATTCTAGACAATTCCCTTTACCTTCTCAATTCCAGTTCCTCCTACTTAATCAAAAGGTATATATTCATTTTATTTTTGCAATTAGATCTATCTAGACATTAATTCAATTACTATCTCACTAATATAATTAGCCTAGTGAAAACTCTAAAAGATAAATAAAATTCATGTCAAATATAATCAATCTTAAATATAAAAAAAGAATTTTTAAAACACAGCCATTTTTCATTATTTAAACACTGCCATTCATTCCCCTTCACTCAAAACATATCCCTTAGGGCCAGGTGCAGTGGCTCATGCTTGTAATTCCAGTGCTTTGGGAGGCTGAGGAGGGAAAATCTCTTGGGCTCAGGAATTTGAAGTTACAGTGAGCTGTAATTATGCCACTCTATTCCATCCTGGGTGACACAGCAAGACTCTGTCTCTAGATAAAAATAATAATAATTTTAAAATCCCACTAAGAAGTCAGGCAGAGCACTCTGTGTATTTATCACATTCCTGAACAACTAGAGAAGGAGTGGAAAAGAATGGTCAAAGATTCTTAAGGTTTGTAGAAGAAATTTGCACACACCCACACACACACACACAAATGATTCTTAAGGAATACTAATGCAGAGAACCCCTGTTGTTGTTCTTTTTCTTCAAAGCCAGTCAAGTTTAGCAGTGGGAGGTTGTATACCAACTTTAGTTGACACTAATGTTAATAAGTTCTGATAACCCCCTACCATGGGACCAAACAAGAATGTCTGTTTTGTTTTGTTTTTGTTTTTGTTTTTGTTTTGGCCTAGAGGTAAAACAGAGAAATGGTATTTAAGGGATTAAAATTAATCACTGTATTTTCTTTTCTAAAAAATTGAAAAAAAAATTTTTTTAAGACTGAGGTCTCGCTATGTTGCTCAGGCTGGTCTCCAACTCCCGGCCTCAAGTGATACTCCTGCCTCAGCCTCCTGAGCGGCTGGATTTACAGGCATGTACCACTGCTGAATCACTGCATTTTCCGTTAATATCATGCTTAGCCCCAAAGTAAACCTGTTTTAATAAAAGATGCTGGACTTTTTTAGGAATAAACACTAGCACAATGAACATGTATCTTCTGTGCTTTATTATCCTGTTTGTATCCTAGTTTAGCCAAAATGCTTTCCAAGTCCGACGGAGGCTTCTTCTAGAAGCCATCTTTCAGAAGTGGGACAGTGATGGCTCAGGCTTCCTGGATCTGAAGGAAGTTGATGAACTCTTATACACATACAAGGAGGGAATGGAAAAAGAATCTATGAAGAAAGGTAAAATATAACAATGTTCTTATTTAAATTGTGGTAATTAACTTGGCTTCAAGTTTCCCAGTACACATATACAGTTAAAATACTGGTTATGCTAAAGCCACGAGACAACCCTTCATGTCTCCTAGTATAGCTATACATTTATCTTATTTATTTTTAATTTCTAAAAATAGAGATGGGAGTCTCACTGTGTTGCCCAGGCTGGGCTCTAATTCCTGGGATCCAGTGATCCTCCCACCTCAGCCTCCTGAGCAGCTGTAACTACAGGCACCTGCCAACTGTGCCCAACTCTGGCTCTAATCTTTTAAGTGGAAAGTAACAAGTGTTGGCAAGGATGTGAAAATATTAGAAGACTTATGCATTTGTCAGCACAGTCAGAAGTGGAATATGTTGCAGAATGCTTTGTCCAAAATCTTAAATCTATATAGTTATATTCCTTCTGTATACCTGGCTACTCTCACTTTTAAGATTAAAAGAACCCAAGCCATTCCACAGTTCTGCTTGTTCTCTCTTCTTGTTTATCTCTTTGTCTTCACTGGCTTACAAATTTCTCTTCAATTTACTAACTTCTTATTCTCCTTAGTGACTTTTTATGTATTATATTTGTCTCTTATGACCAATATTTACCAGTCAAAAGCCACTAAAATTCTCATTCCAGTATGATAAATTCCTTTCTTCATTTTATTAGATCTTAATTTAAATTATTTTTCTCTTCACTGGGTTTAAAGATTTAGCTGGCTAACTTTGGTGTACCAGATTTTCAGTTTTTAAAGTATATAGTAAACAAGGGAAAGAACTGTCAAGGTTAGTTAAGTTCTTCAGCCCTTTCAAAAATCATTGTATTGGTTGAGCTTCAAATGTTCCTAAGTTTATCAATTGTCATGTTCTCTTCAGTAACTGTGTCTTCTACAAATTTTACATTATACTACCTGGCTTGTCTTACGATATATCCAAAGAGAATTTACTTAATGAAATTCCAAAAGACATAATGATGTGATTTTCACTTATAAGATGGGCAAATTTCGTAACACAAAGCCACATCCTACAGAGAACACTAGACAGTAGTTATAGCAGCTGGGTTCCAATACTGGATCTTCACTAAATGATCCTGTGATCTTTGGCAAGTTCCTTAACCTCCATAGACCCAGGTCTCCTTGTTTGTAAAATGAAGGCTTTAGATATGATGAATCTTAGAATTTAAGGAACCTAAGGGTAATGTTATAAGGAAGTCCCATAGATTAGATGATATGGAATCCAATTACATGGAATTATATGGAATCATATATATGAGTAAGGTATAGCAGTAGGGACAGATAGATAGCATAAAATATGAAGGATTAAGCCCAGCAAATGAGAATAAGGACAGCAATGAGGAGGCAGAATCTGCTGCCAGATAAAAATGCCTGCAAACAAGAATAATTATTCTCTCCAAGGGCAGGCTTATACAAAATGACTCTCAATAAACACATATTGGTAGCCATTTGGTCTGAGGAGATGATTGCTGAGCTGATGGCAGTATGGAAGAAGAAAAGCAGATTTATCCTCTTTAAAAAGGAAGAAGATTCTAAATTTCAAGCATTGCTAATAACTTATTGGCAAATCTTCAAACAGCTCTTTTGTTTGTTTGCTTGTTTTGCTCTACTCTTATTGCTTCTTTGTCCAAGATTTAAAATTGGGATTTAAGTAGCATAAAATCATAGGATTAGAAGTTTTTAGAAAGGTTTCTGCTGGTGTCCTCAAAATGGAAGATTTCTATATGGAAGAGGAAACTTGAAACTTTTAGTCTGTCATCCCCCTTCCCCCCCAACCTTTTTTTTAGAGAGAAGAGCTCACTCTGTTGCCAAGGCTGGAGTGCAATGGCATAATCATGGCTCACTCCAGCCTCTATCTCCCAGGTTCAAATGATCCTCCCATGTCAGCCTCCTGAGTAACTAAGACTATAGACGGTGCCACCATGCCTGGCTATTTTTTTTAAGACAGGGTCTCACTATGCTGCCCAGGCTGGTCTTAAATTCCTGGGCTCAAGAGATCCTCCTGCCTCAGTCTCCCAAAGTTCTGGGATTACAGGTGTGAGCCACTGCACCCAGCCTCATTTCCCCTTTCATTCCTATCTGATACAACCTAATCTTTTTGGGCAGAAACATCACAAATAAAAGCTATAGAACATGTGACCTGTCTGCATTGTTGAATTTAATGGAATAAGTAATTTTTTCTCCATTACTTTTCATAGGATAGCTATTAACATTATTGGGTTTGCCTTTTAATTTTCTATTTGAATGACTAAATTTGCTTTAATATGTTCATTTCTATTTCAGTAGGACATTTAACTCTTTTATAATTAAAACATTTTAGAAACATTTATTTCGGTAACATCAGCAAGATGGCCAACTAGAAGCCCTTAGGGCCTGTTTCCCTCACAAAGACAAGCCAGAACAACAAATAAACAACTACATTAAGAAAAATAACTGAGGGAGAGTGCCATCTTGCCTCAGAGGAGTAGCAGAGCACAGAAACTCAAGATGGCCACATAGAGAACAGAAGGCAATGCCAGGTCTCCACTACCCCATCCCCCAACCAGGATCAGGTGGGAACTGGGAAGAGCTTCTACCTATGAAGTGAAAGTAAGCAAAAGGATCCCAGCAGCCCCCATCGACACCCTGGACACCTACACAGCTCACTACTGGGGTCCCCTGCAGTCCTCACAGGCATTAAGCCCAGCTGAGGGAGCTGCCTCTAGACCACATACCTGTGCTCTCCCCAGAGAAGAAGCTGACACAGTGCCCTGACCCTTGTGGCACATGTGGCTACTGCACTACACCAACTTGGGATTGGAACTACGGCTGGAGTGTGTCTTTCTCAGGGGTGAGTAGTCACGACACCCCTTCATCCCTGGGGCTAAGCCACCACCAAACCATCTCAGGCCAGTGGCCCAGCATCCCCAAGAGGAGCTGCAAGCACTCTTCCACATGAGGCCAAGTGGAGGTGGAGTCACTCCATCTCCCTCTCCCGTCATTCCCTTGGGCCAAAGCTGAGACAGTACTTTGCCTCCTAGAAAAACAATTCATTGGCCACTCAAAGCAGTCATTCCTCCTCAGTGCCTAAGTTGAAGAAACTCCCTGCATCCCAAGAAATGGTGCCTTGGCCACCCCCAGCCCTGAACTGAAGCAGCACATTGCCCTCTGGGAATTGGTACCCTGGCCAAACTGAGCTGCTACACAACCCAGTGCTGAGTTGATGTCGTAACCTGTGTCCCAAGGAAACAGAGCATTGGCTGAACTAAGGAACTCTGCCTTACAGTCCAAACAACTCTAGTACCTGGCTTCTCTGGAGCTGTACTAGACCCCTAGAGTCTGAGTGGCTGAAATACCCCTCTCCCTGGAAAGTGGAGTCACTGCTATTCTTTTCCTTGTACTTCCTAAGGCCCGAAGAACAGCTGTGCTCTGCTTTTCTGGGTTACTTGCTGCCATTGTACCTGGTCTTACAGTGTCTTGGATAATGCTGAGCCCCACCATTCCATGGTCTCGTGTCACTACTACACAGTGCCTCATGCCCTGAGACCTCAGTTGCCTTTGAGTTTTATTTGTTTAGGTTCCCATATTGCAACCATATCCTCCTCCTGGGCCCAAACCTCCACAGCAAGCTTCCTCTCTGGAGTCAGGCCAGTGCTGTGCCCTGCCCCCCAGGGGTAAAATCACAGCTACAGCCCAGCCTCCTGGGCTCAAGCTGCTAGGACGTGCCTCAGAGTCACAGATCGTGTCTCTATGGGCAACCTACACCCAACCTTGCCACAGAAACCAAACCTGCACCCCAAGACTCAGGAGCCACAATAACTTTGGGAGATCCTGTGCTTAGGACCCTAACCCCACACCTGCTCTGAGCAACTGCACCTGGAACCCAGTGCCACTGCAGCTGCTTAGAGGCCATGTCAGACCTGACACCAAGAGGGATCCCCCTCAGCTAAGTTTCCCCATTGTGGGGAAAACAAGAGTAGGAGGACTCCAAAAGCCCTCAACTTCAAGGACATTAATAACATATGCCGCTGCTGCTGCTCTCACAAACTTTCTATAGCCAAGGCCACTGAGGTGCCCACAGGTATTGCTGATGTTGAACACAGTTAAAGAAACTGCACAGAGACTATACCATTTCACCTATCTGGAAACAATGTCGCCACATCCATCCCAATGAGCACACAAAATTTCAACTACAGGTGAAAATCTTCCTCTATAAAAGCCACTCTAGAAAGTTTGGAAGAGGCAGTTATTCCACCAAGTACACAGACATCAATGCAGGTACACAAGAAACATGATAAAGCAAGGAAATATGGCACTACTGAAGGAATATAACTCTCTAGTAACAGACACTGAAGAAAGGAAATTAATTAATTGCCAGGAAAGGAATTTAAAATAATGATCTTAAGGAAACTCAACAAGATAAGAAAATTCAGGTTGACAGTTCAACAAAATCAGGAAAACAAATCCCCATATGAATGAGAAATTCAACAAAGAGATGGAAGTCATAAAAAAGAAGCAGACAGAAACCCTGCAGCTGAAGAATTCAATGAATGAAATAGAAATACAATAGAGCCAAATCATGAAGGAACTTCCATTCACAATTGCTTCAAAGAGAATAAAATACCTAGGAATCCAACTTACAAGGGATGTAAAGGACCTCTTCAAGGAGAACTACAAACCACTGCTCAGTGAAATAAAAGAGGACACAAACAAATGGAAGAACATACCATGCTCATGGATAGGAAGAATTAATATCGTGAAAATGGCCATACTGCCCAAGGTAATTTATAGATTCAATGCCATCCCCATCAAGCTACCAATGAGTTTCTTCACAGAATTGGAAAAAACTGCTTTAAAGTTCATATGGAACCAAAAAAGAGCCCGCATCTCCAAGACAATCTTAAGTCAAAAGAACAAAGCTGGAGGCATCACGCTACCTGACTTCAAACTGTACTACAAGGCTACAGTAACCAAAACAGCATGGTACTGGTACCAAAACAGAGATATAGACCAATGGAACAGAACAGAGTCCTCAGAAATAATACCACACATCTACAGCCATCTGATCTTTGACAAACCTGAGAGAAACAAGAAATGGGGAAAGGATTCCCTATTTAATAAATGGTGCTGGGAAAATTGGCTAGCCATAAGTAGAAAGCTGAAACTGGATCCTTTCCTTACTCCTTATACGAAAATTAATTCAAGATGGATTAGAGACTTAAATATTAGACCTAATACCATAAAAATCCTAGAGGAAAACCTAGGTAGTACCATTCAGGACATAGGCATGGGCAAAGACTTCATGTCTAAAACACCGAAAGCAACGGCAGCAAAAGCCAAAATTGACAAATGGGATCTCATTAAACTAAAGAGCTTCTGCACAGCAAAAGAAACTACCATCAGAGCAAACAGGCAACCTACAGAATGGGAGAAAATTTTTGCAATCTACTCATCTGACAAAGGGCTAATATCCAGAACCTACAAAGAACTCAAACAAATTTACAAGAAAAAAACAAACAACCCCATCAAAAAGTGGGCAAAGGATATGAACAGACCTTTCTCAAAAGAAGACATTCATACAGCCAACAGACATATGAAAAAATGCTCATCATCACTGGCCATCAGAGAAATGCAAATCAAAACCACAATGAGATACCATCTCACACAAGTTAGAATGGCGATCATTAAAAAGTCAGGAAACAACAGGTGCTGGAGAGGATGTGGAGAAATAGGAACACTTTTACACTGTTGGTGGGATTGTAAACTAGTTCAACCATTATGGAAAACAGTATGGCGATTCCTCAAGGATCTAGAACTAGATGTACCATATGACCCAGCCATCCCATTACTGGGTATATACCCAAAGGATTATAAATTATGCTGCTATAAAGACACATGCACACGTATGTTTATTGCAGCACTATTCACAATAGCAAAGACTTGGAATCAACCCAAATGTCCATCAGTGACAGACTGGATTAAGAAAATGTGGCACATATACACCATGGAATACTATGCAGCCATAAAAAAGGATGAGTTTGTGTCCTTTGTAGGGACATGGATGCAGCTGGAAACCATCATTCTTAGCAAACTATCACAAGAACAGAAAACCAAACACCGCATGTTCTCACTCATAGGTGGGAACTGAACAATGAGATCACTTGGACTCAGGAAGGGGAACATCACACACCGGGGCCTATCATGGGGAGGGGGGAGGGGGGAGGGATTGCACTGAGAGTTATACCTGATGTAAATGACGAGTTGATGGGTGCAGCACAGCAACATGGCACAAGTATACATATGTAACAAACCTGCACGTTATGCACATGTACCCTACAACTTAAAGTATAATAATAATAAATAAATTAAAAAAAAAAAAAAAAAGAGAGAGCTTCACCAGCAGACTTATTAATCAAGCAGAAAAACTAATCTCTGAACTTGAAGATAGGCCATTTGAAATTACCCAGTCAGAGAAAGAAAAAAGAAATAAGAATGAAAAAGAGTGAAGAAAGCCTACAATTATCACTATTAAGTGAACAAATATTTGTATTATGGGACTTCCAGAAGGAGAAGAGAAGGGAAAATATTTGAAAACCTATTTAACAAAACAATAGCTGGAAACTTCCCAAGTCTGGGGAGACATATGGACATCCAGATCCAGGAAGCTCAAAATTTCCCAAATAGATACAGCCTAAAATTCCTCCCCAAGGCAAATTAAGGTCAAATTGTCAAAAGTCAAAGACAAAGAGAGAACTCTAAAAACAGCCAGAGAAAAGTATCATATAACGGAAAGCCAGAGAAAAGTCACATATAAGGGAATCACCATTAGACTAACATTGGAGTCCCCATTAGAATAA
Organism: Theropithecus gelada; assembly: GCF_003255815.1. Lineage (NCBI taxonomy): Eukaryota > Metazoa > Chordata > Mammalia > Primates > Cercopithecidae > Theropithecus > Theropithecus gelada. The sequence goes on from NC_037684.1 coordinate 3,673,487, forward strand.
CAACAGAATTTGTTGCAGAAATCTTATAGGCCATAAGAGAATGGGATGATATATTCAAAGTGCTGAAAGAAAAAAAAAATTTGCCAACCAAGAATAGTATATACAGAAAAACTGTCCTTCAGAAATGAGAGAACAATAAAGTCTTTCACAGATATGCAAAAACTGAGGGAAAGTATCACCACTAAACTGGCCTTACAAGAAATGCTCAAGGGAGCCCTATATCTGGAAGTGAAAAGATGATAATCACTATCATGAAAACATGCAAAAATATGAAACTCACTGGTAGGGCAGATATACAAAAGAGAAATAAAAGAATCAAATCCTATCACCAAAGAAAACCAGTACACTGCAATACTAATAATAGGGGGAAAAAGGAACAAAGGATATACAAAACAACCAGAAAACAATTAACAAAATGACAGGAGTGAGTACTCACCTATCAACAATAGCTTTGAATATAAATGGATTAAATCCCCCACTTAAAAGATATAGATTAACTGAATAAATTAAAAACATGACCTAACTGGCCAGGTGCAGTGGCTCATTCCTGTAATCCCAGCACTTTGGGAGCCGAGGCAGGTGGATCACAGGGTCAAGAGATTGAAACCATCCTGGCCAAAATGGTGAAATCCCATCTCTACTAAAAATATGAAAATTAGCTGGGTGTGATGGCACGTGCCTGTAGTCCCAGCTACTTGGGAGGCTGACGTGGGAGAATTGCTTGAACCCAGGAGGCAGAGGTTGCAGTGAGCCAAGATTGCACCACTGCACTCCAGCCTGGGTGACAGAGCCAGGTTCTGTCTCAAAACAAACAAACAAACAAACAAACAAAAAATGACCTAACTATATGCTGCCTAGAAGAAACTCGGTTCACCTGTAAAGACATATGTAGACTGAAAGTGAAGGGATGGAAAAAGATATTTCACATGAATGGAAATTGAAAGCAAGCAGGAGTAGCTATACTTAGACAAAACAGATTTCAAGACAAAACTGTAAAAAGAGAAAAATGTCATTATATAATGATAAAGGGATCAATTCAGCAAGAGAACAACTCTAAACATACATGCACCCAACATCAGAGCACTCCAATATTATAAAGCAAATATTATTAAATCTAAAGGAAGAGATAAACTCTAATACAGTAATAGTTGGGGACTTCAACACCCTACTCTCAGCATGGGACAGATCATTTAGACAGAAAATCAATAAATGGGACAGATCATTTAGACAGAAAATCAATAAAGAAACATTGGATTTAAACTAAACATTAGACCAAATGGACATAACAGATATTTATAGAACATTTCATCCAACAGCTAGCTGCAGAATACACCTCTTTTTTTTCAGCCCATGGAACATTCTCCAGGATAGATCACATGTTAAGTCAGAAAACAAATCTTGCTCAAGCCTGTAATCCCAGCACTTTGGGAGGCCGAGACGGGCGGATCACGAGGTCAGGAGATCGAGATCATCCTGGCTAAAACGGTGAAACCCCGTCTCTACTAAAAAAAAAATACAAAAAACTAGCCGGGCAAGGTGGCGGGTGCCTGTAGTCCCAGCTACTCGGGAGGCTGAGGCAGGAGAATGGCGTAAACCCGGGAGGCGGAGCTTGCAGTGAGCTGAGATCCGGCCACTGCACTCCAGCCTGGGCGACAGAGCGAGACTCTGTCTCAAAAAAAAAAAAAAAAAAAAAAAAAAAAGAAAACAAATCTTATTAAATTTAAAGAAATTGAAATCATATCAAATATCTTTTCTGACCTCAATGAAATAAAAATAGAAATCAATAACAAGAGCAACTTTAGAATTTAAACAACATGCTCCTGAATGAGCAGTGGGTCAGTGAAGAAATTAAGAAGGGAATTTAATTTTTTTGTAATTTTTACTTTTTTACTTTTTAATTTATTTTTTAAAATTTCTTCTACTGAGGTCCCATGACATCATAAGATTTCTTGGAACGAGAGAAAATAGAAACACAACATACTAAAACCTATGAAATACAGAAAAAGCAGTATTGAAAGGGAAGTTTATAGAAATAAATGCTCACATCAAAATTGTAGAAAGGTTTCAAATAAACAATCTAACAATGCATCTCAAGGAATTTGAAAAGCAAGAATAAACCAGACTCAAAACTAGTAGAAAAAAAGAAATAATAAAGATCAAAGCAGAAATAAATAAAATTAAGACAAAAAACCCCAAAAAATCAACAAAACAAAAAGTTGGTTTTGTAAAAGATAAACCATATTGCCAAACCATTAGCTAGACTAACCGAGAAAAAAAACACCCAAGTGAATAAAATCAGAAATGAAAAAGGAGACATTACTACTGACACCACAGCAATACAAAGGATCATTAGTGACTATTACAAACTATATGCCAACATAATAGAAAACCTAGCAGGAATGGATAAATTCCTGGATACGTACAACCTACCAAGATTGAAGCAAAAAGAAATAGAAAACCTGAACAGACCAATCACAATTAACAAGACTTAATCTGTAATAAAATGTCTCTCATCAAAGAAAAGCCCAGGATCTGATGACTCCACTGCAGAATTCTACCAAATATTTAAAGAATATCTAATATCAGTTCTTCTCAAACTCTTTTAGAAAATTGAAGAGGAAGGAATTCTTCCAAACTCATTCTATGAGGCCAGCATTATGCTAATACTAACACCAGACAAGAACACAACAACAACAGAAACAGAATTATAAGCCAGTATCCCTAATGAACATAAATGTAAGATTCTCAACAAAATGCTAGCAAACTGAATCCAGCAACACATTAAAAAGATCATTCACACAGAGAATAAAAGAAAGGCTGGGTGTGGTGGTCTTTACCTCTAATCCCAGCACTTTGGGGGGCCAGGACAGGAGGATCACTTGAGCCCAATAGTTTGAGACTAGTCTGGGCAACATAATGAGACCCTGTCTCTATAATAATAATAAGAAGAAGGAAATAAAAGATCATTCACCCTGATCAACTGGGATTTATCCCAATAATGCAAAGATGATTTAACATACAAATATCAATAACCATGATACATCCCATCAACAGAATAGACAAAAAATCATATGACCCTCTCAATAGATGCAGGAAAAGCATTTGATAAAATTCAATATTCCTTCATGATAAAAACTCTCAACAAGTTAGGTTTAGAAGGAAAATACCTCAACACAAGAAAGGTCATACATAACAAAGGCAACATCGTACTAAATGGGGGAAAGTTGAAATATTTTTTTCTAAGATCTGGAATGAGAAAAAGATGCCCACTTTCACCACTTTTATTCCACATCCGTTTATTCTAGATGTCCTAGCCAGAGCAGTTAGGAAAGAGACAGAAATAAAGGGCATCTAATTGGAAAAGAGAAAGTCAAATTGTCCCTGTTGTAGATGACATGATCTTATATATAAAAAACCCTAAAAGCTCCACCAAAAAATTATTAAAACTGATCAACGAATTCAGTAAAGTTGCAGGATACAAAATCAACATATAAAAATCAGTAGGCCGGGTGCGGTGGCTCACACCTGTAATTCCAGCACTTTGGGAGGCCGAGGTAGGCAGATCACGAGGTCAGGAAATCGAGACCATCCTGGCTAACACGGTGAAACCCCGTCTCTACTAAAAATGCAAAAAATTAGCCGGGCGTGGTGGTGGGCGCCTGTAGTCCCAGCTACTCAGGAGGCTGAGGCAGGAGAATGGCGTGAACCCGGGAGGCGGAGCTTGCAGTGAGCCGAGATCGCGCCTCTGCACTCCAGCCTGGGCGACAGAGCGAGACTCCGTAAAAAAAAAAAAAAAAAAATCAGTAGCATTTCTATACATTAGCAATCAACCAGAAGAAAAAGAAATTTTAAAAGTAACCCCATTTACAGTAGCCACAAAAAAATACAATACATAGGAATAAATTTAACCAGGGAGGTGAAAGACGTCTACAAGGAAAACTGTAAAACGCTGATGAAAGAAATTGAAGAGGACACCAAAAAATGGAAGACATCTCACGTTCATGGATTGGAAAAATTAAACTTGTGAAAATGACCATACTACCGCTGTCGCCAGCTGCTGACGCGGGCAGGTCCCGTGTGGGGCTGCCGTGCCGGTCGCTAGGGCGGTAGACATCACGCTGCTATTCCGGACCAGTGTCAAGACCGTGAAGACGCAGAACAAGGCGCTGGGAGTGGCGGTGAGCGGCGGAGTCGATGGCAGCCGGGATGAACTGTTCCGCCGCAGTCCCTGGCCCAAGGGCGACTTCTCCAGCCGGGCCCATGAAGTGATTTCTCACATTGGCAAACTGAGAGACTGTCTTCTGGAACACAGGAAAGATTATATTAATGCTTATAGCTATACCATGTCTGAACCTGGGAGGATGACAGACACAGAACAAGACCAGATAGACCAGGATGTCCAGATATCCATGAGGACCTGTTCAGAAACAATTCAACAACTACGAACAGAAGCTCACAAGGAGATACATTCCCAGCAGTGAAGGAGCACAGGACTGCTGTTTTGGATTTCACTGAAGACTACTTAAAAAAAAAACAGTGTGTAAACTTTAGTCAGAACAAAGAGCCATCCGAGTTAAGAGTGGTGGATAAGAAAAGATTATCTAAGCTGAAACCAGAACCAAATACAAAGACAAGAGAATCCACATCTGAGAAAGTTTCACAGAGTCCTTCAAAAGACTCTGAAGAAAACCCTGCCACTGAAGAACATCCAGAAAAGATTTTGGCTGAAACACAACCTGAATTGGGAACCTGGGGAGATGGCAAAGGTGAAGATGAATTATCCCCAGAAGAAATACAAATGTTTGAACTGGAAAATCAGCGACGAATTGGTGAAATGAACAGCTTGTTTGATGAAGTGAGGCAGATCGAAGGGAGAGTGGTTGAGATTTCCAGACTTCAAGAGATATTCACGGAAAAGGTTTTGCCACAGGAAGCTGAGATTGATAGCATTCACCAGTTAGTTGTGGGGGCAACTGAAAATATCAAGGAAGGCAACAAAGACATAAGAGAGGCCATTAACAACAACGCTGGCTTCCACGTGTGGATCCTCTTCTTCCCCATGATGTGTGCTCCTTCTCCTTTCTCTTCCTCGACTGGTACCACAGCTAGCCTGGGCTGCGGGGGCCCAGCACGCGAGTCCTCATGGGCGCTCACAGACTGCGTACTCTCATGTACCCCTGGTGCTGGAGCATGGTATGACCAGATTTTACCACAGAGCCATTTGAAGAGAAAGGGGTTCAGACAGACAGACATATTCCCCCAAAAGGGATACCCAGGCCGAAAAAGAAAACAGTGGGAAGTGGCCTATGTAGCCATCATAAGGCTAGACAAACTGAATGCCGGAGCTGGTAATTAGTTGTTCCTGAACTTGAGGCTGCCTTGGCAGGGGGGCTGCTCCAGTAGCAGGGGCACAGCAGGTCTCCAGAGCCCCCAATTGTCTCAGGGTTCTAAGGAAGTCACTGACCTTTCCCATCCCAGTAGCTTCAGGGAAGAACATAGTTAATCACGTCTCTCAACAAATGATTACTTCTTTGTTTCCTTGTGGCTTCCTGTCTGCCTGAGTCAACCAATAGAGACTCACCGGAACACAGAAAAGAAAATTCACATTTGCCTTGTTAATCTAATAAATACAATTACAGCCCCTTTAAAAAAAAGAAAAAGAAAAAGAAAATGACCATACTACCAAAAGCAATCTACAAATTCAACACAATCCCGATCAAATACCAATAGCATTTTTCACATAAATAAACAAAAAATTCGAAAATTTGGCTATTCAAAATGCCATGGATAGCCAAAACAATCCTGAACAAAAAGAACAAATAGATATCACACTACCAGACTTTAGAATATACTACAAATCTCTAGTAACCAAAACAGCATGGTACTGGCATAAAAACACATAGACCGATGGAACAGAATAGAGAACCCAGAAAGAAATCCATATATTTACAGCCAACTGATTTTCAACAAAGGTGCCAAGAACATTCATTGGGAAAGGGAGAGTTTCTTCAACAAATATTGCTGGGGAAATCGGATGTTCATATGAAGGAAAATAAAACTAGACCCCTATCTCTCATCATATATAAAAATAAACTCAAAATGGGCCAGGCACTGTGGCTTATACCTGTAATCCCAGCACTTTGGGAGGCCGAGGCAGGTGGATCACCTGAGGTCAGGAGTTCCAGACTAGCCTGGCCAACATGGCAATACCCTGTCTCTACTAAAAATACAAAAATTAGCCAAGCATGGTGGTGCACGCCTGTAGTCCCAGCTACTCGGGAGGCTGAGACAGGAAAATTGCTTGAACCCAGGAGGCAGAGGTTGCAGTGAGCCCAGATTGTGCCACTGCACTCCAGCCTAGGTGACAGAGCAAGACTCCGTCTCAAAAAAAAAAAAAAAACTTCAAATGGATCAAGGACTTAAATGTAAGACCCCCAGACTATGAAACTACTCATGAAAACATAAGGGAAACACTTCAGGACATTGGTCTAGGCACATTTTTTATGGAAAAGACCTCAAAAGCACAGGCAACAAAAACAAAATTAGACAAGTGGGATTATTTCAAACTAAAAAGCTTCTGCACTGCAAAGGAAACAATCAATGGAGTGAAGAGACAACCTGCAGAAGGGGAGAAAATATTTTCAAACTATTCATCTGACAAGGGATTAATATTCAAAATATACAAGGAACTCAGACAAAGCAATAGCCAAAAAAAGAAAAAGAAAAATCAAATAATTCAAATGAAAAAAGGGTAAATGAGCTGAATAGACATCTCTCAAAAGAAAAATGATCAACAGGTATATGAAAAAATGCTTAACATCACTAATCAGGGAAATACAAATCAAAACCACAATGAGGTATTATCTCACCCTGGCACAAAAGATAACAAATGCTGGCGAGGATGCAGACAAAGGGAAACCCTTATACATTGTTGGTGTGATGTAAATTAGTACAGCCATTACTGAAAACAGTATGGAGGTCCCTGAAAACACTAAAAACAAAACTACTGTATGATCTAGTAATCCCACTCAAAGTATATATCCAAAAAAAAGGAAATAAGTATGTCAAAGAGATTTCTACATTCCCATGTTTATTGCTGCATTACTCACAATAGCTGAGATATGAGATCAGCCTAAGTGTCTATCAGCAGATGAATGGATAAAAAAAATTTGGTCTGGCCGGGCGCGGTGGCTCAAGCCTGTAATCCCAGCACTTTGGGAGGCCGAGATGGGCGGATCACGAGGTCAGGAGATCGAGACCATCCTGGCTAACACAGTGAAACCCCGTCTCTACTAAAAATACAAAAACTTAGCCGGGCGAGGTGGCGGGCGCCTGTAGTCCCAGCTACTCGGGAGGCTGAGGCAGGAGAATGGCGTAAACCCGGGAGGCGGAGCTTGCAGTGAGCTGAGATCCGGCCACTGCACTCCAGCCTGGGTGACAGAGCGAGACTCCGTCTCAAAAAAAAAAAAAAAAAAAAAAAAAAAATTGGTCTATATACACAATGCAATAGTATTTAGCCACCAAAAAGAAAAAATTCTGTCATTTGAAGCAACATAGATGAGGTTGGAGGGCATTATGTTAAATGAAATAAGTCAGGCACAGAAAGATAAATGTTACATGTTGTTACTCATATGTTGAAGCTAAAAAAGTTGAGCTTATTTAAGGAGAAAGTAGAATAGTGATTACTAGAGACAGGGAAGGTTAAGGGTAGAGGGGATATCCAAAGGTTGGTTAATGGATACAAAAGTACAGCTAGATATGAGGCGTAGTTATAGTGTTCTGTAGCACTGTAGAGTAACTATAATTAACAGCAATTTGTTGTATATTTTCAAATAGCTGGAAGAGCAGATTTTGAATGTTCCCAACACAAAGAAGTGATAAATGTTTGAGGTGATGTATATGCTCATTATGCTGATTTGATTATTATATATTGTGTACATGTATTGAAATAACACTCTGTACCCCATAAATATGGACAATTATGCATCAATTAAAAATAATAAAGGCAAAAAGTACAGTTGGAAGTAATAAAACATTTATTTTAAAACAAAACAACAAAAAGCATTTTGGTGATACTTTTTGTCACAAAGTTACAGAAACCATGAAAATTAAGAGCCATAGTTATTTAAAAGTCTCATTGAAAAGCACACAGAGTTTTTTAAAGAAACTGAAAACTGGACAAGTAGCTAGCATAAAACTCCTGTTGCTATTCCTTTGCTCCGGAACTCTGGAATAAAGAATCTCTAAGAAAGTCTTCCATCTTTCTTTGATTTCCATAACCTTGACACTTTTGAAGATTATAAGTTGGTTGCAGTATGTCCTTCATTTTGATTTATCAACTGTTTCCCCATGGTTAAATTCAGGTTATTCATCTTTGTCAGAAATATATCACAGAAGCAATGCTGTGTTCTTCTCATTGTATCTGATCAGAAGTCCCATAGTAACAACGTTGACCAGTTGATTAAGATTATATCTATCAGGCCCCTCCACTTTAAAGCTGTTTTTTCCCCCTTTGTAATTAGTAAGTACTTCATGGGTGTCCATTGAAACCGTATAAACCATTCTTCCTTTTTGTCAACTTTTCATTTATTCATTTATAGCAGTATGTGTTCATGGTTTCCTTTTTTATTCAATGGGTTATAATCCAATACTATCACTATTTGTTTTGATACTCATATTGTCCCAGTTTTAGACAATGGGAGTTCTTTCACTCTGGCTCCTGTGTCCTCCCCTCCCCACGCCCATGGTTTGTGTGTGTGTGTGTGTGTGTGTGTGTGTGTGTTTTGACACCAGGTCTCACTCTCTCACTCAGTCTGGAGTGCAGTGGCACAACTGTAGCTCGCTGCAGCCTCCAACTCCTGGACTCAAGTGATCATCCTCCCACCACAGACTCCCGAGCAACCGGGACTACAGGTATGCGTCGCAAGCCTGGCTCATTTTTCTAATTTTTGGTATGGATGGGGTCTCTCTGTGTTGCCCATGCTGGTCACAAACTCCTGGCCTGAAGCAACCCTCTCACCTCAGTCTCCCGAAGTGCTGGGATTACAGGCGTGAGTCACCATGCCCGACCCCAGCATTTCATTATGAAAACTGTCAAACATGGCAAAGCTGAAAGAATTTTACAGTGATACCTATATACCCACCACATAAATTAATCATTTTTATTTTACCTCACTTCATTAATATTTTACCTCACTTTTTAATCTGTCTATTCATCTCCCTGTCCCTCAAGCCTTCCATCTCTCTTATTTTTGATGCATGTAGCGCATTTTAAGTAAATTATAGAAATCAATACGCTTCTCCCTAAATACCTCAGCATGCGTATCATTAATTAGAGTTCGATATTTATTAACAGTTTTTTTCTTTCTTTTTGCACATGGGGAAAGAAGGAAGTTTTTTCCTCTTGAGACCAAATTTCCATAAAATGAGATGTACGAATTTTAAGTGTATATTTGCTGAGTTTTGACAAATACATGCCCTGTGCACCCCATACTCCTATCAAGATACAGAACAAATAGCACAGTGACACACCTGTAATCCCAGCTACTCGAGAGGCAGAGGCAGGAAGATCGCTTGAGCCCAGGAGTTCGAGATCAGCCTGGGTAACATCACAAAACCCATCTCTTAAAAAAATAAAAAACCCATCTCTTAAAAAATAATAATTAAATAAAAGATATAGAACAAAACAAGTCCTCACGCCTCTTTCCCATTCAGTCGCCCACCCTCCAGTCCCCAAAGCAACCACTTTTCTATTTTCTACCATAAATTAGTTTGATCTCTTTAGTATTATCTGGAATTTCATAAAAATGAAATTATACAGTATGCACCTTGTTTTTAGAGAGTTTAAACTCTATGTACTCTTTTGTATATGACTTCTTTCACTCAGTATAATTTTTACTTTTATTTTTTAACATTTTCAGGGAGACAGAGTCTCACTCTGTTGCCCAGGCTGGAGTGTAGTGGCGTGTGATCATAACTCACTGCAGCCTTGAACTCCTGGGCACAAGCAATCTTCCCGCCTCAGCCTCCCAAGTAGCTGGGAGACTACAGGTGCACACCACCATGCCTGGCTAGTTTATCAACTTTTTGTAGAGACATCATGTTGCCCAGGCTGGGCACTAACTCCTGGCCTCAAGTGATCCTCCCTGCTCAGCCTCCCAAAGCTCTGGATTACAGTCATAAGCCACTGGGCCTGGTCGACTCAGCATAATTTTTCTTGAGAGTCTTAATATGTTGCTACATGTATCAGCAATTTGCTTCTTTTTATTGCTGAGGAGTGTTCCATTGGATGAATATACCATGGTTTGTTTATCCATTTTCCAATGTATGGACACTTGGGCTGTTTCCAGTTCTCAGCTATTATAAATAAAGCTACTCTTCACAATCTTAAGTAAATCTTCTGGTGACTATGTTTCCATTTCTTATTAATGAATACTTAGGAGTGAAATATATATGTTTAGCTTTATAAAAAACTGCCAATTTTCTGCCAATTTTCTGCATCCTTTTAACATGTATCCCTCATTCTTTGAGCATGTCCTTGCTTTCTGGCACAAAGAGATCTTCCAGGTTGGTCTTATATTTTCCCTTCTTTCACCCTGGAATCATCCATCTCCCCAAGCCAGCATCTGGGTTCTACACGTGCTCATTACTCATGAGTCTCCTCTCTCAGATTTCTCAGTGGACAGATGTAGAAACTGTATGTGTGTGTGTGTGTATGTGTGTGTATGTGTATGCATGCACGCACTCGTGCACACCTGTGCGTGTACATGTATACATTTATATCTGCACGTACCTTTCTGTCTACTAATATTAAAAACCATGAGTTCACACTGGTAATTCCAAGTCCAATCCAACACAACAGGGTTCATTCTAGTTTTTTCTCATTCCCTTTTGTAGTTCCGTTTTCTCTGGCTGTGTTATCCTAAATATATTTATTTATTTGATCGATCCCCCAATGAATCCATTAGTTCTATATGGAACTAATGTCCCAGCACTGTTGCTGTCCTCTCTTCCACACTGATTTCCTTTTTACTACATTTAAGTTCTAACATCTTGCACTAATCGGCCCTTCCCACATGGCTATCCTCCTTACTCTGCTTAGGTTCTGATAGCCCACAACAGATCACCCCCTCCAAGTGGATGTCCTTTACATAGTCCTTAGGCTCTGACACTCCATGCCAAGGCACATTTTCATGTGGATGCCCTTGTCAATCCACTCAGGCTCTGACTCCTTACGCTGAGCTGACCCCCAACCTATGTGGATGGCCCTTCCATGTAGACACCCTCCTCACCCTGTTTAGGTTCTGACCTCCCAGGCCAGGCCATCCCTCGATTTGGAGGCCCTTCTCACCCTGCTCAAGATTAAACACCCCATGTTGGGCGTCCGTCTCATATGGATACGCTATTTGTACTGCTTGGAATCTGACACCCAAGTTAAACCACCTCTCTGTAAGGCCATCCTCTTTACCCACATGGACCGAAGATTGCCCTTCCACATGGATACCCTCCTCGCCCTGCTCAGGCTCTGACAACTCTTGCCCGGCTAACCCTGCACAGATTTGGGCCCTGATATCCTGCTTGGTGCCACATTGACTTCACCTGACCAGGAACAGATGCTTACCTTGCTCTGCCCCACCTAATGACTTTAGGATCAAATTGTTCAAGGAGGCAAAAGAATGAAAGGGAAAAAAGAAGAAGAAATGGAAGATGAAGAATCCACAAGGCACTTTTAATCTAACTGAGGATTGTACTAGTTAAGATCCTTTTGGCTCAAGTAATAGAGAACCCAACCCAAAGTGTTTACACATAAGAGGAATTTATTGGTTCATACAATGAAAAAGTCCAGTACTAGTTTAGGACACAACTAGATTTGGGAATCCAAATAATGACATTAGGACAGCTGTCTGGTTCTTTCTCTTTCTCTTGCTGTCTTCTGTTTTAGCTGCACTATCATACAGCCTCTACCTTTGTGGTAACCAGGTCCAGTTTCACATGCTCACAGTTTCATTCAAGTCCAACGGGAATAAAAAAGAAAGTATATTCTTCCTAATCATTCAATCAAAAAGTCTGGCATTCGTCAGTACTAAACCAACCACTCTGGCTAAAGGAATAGAATGTCATGACTGGCTTAAGCCTGAGGCACATGCTCCACCTCTAGAACTGTGAATGGAACCCCATTCAAACACATGACCAGAGATGGGAATGAAGTTGCTTCCCCAAAGCAAAGTTAGAGATACAATTACTCAGAGAAAGGTGACTGGATGCTAAGGAGTAAAAAATCAATACATGTTCAGCTACAGAAATGAGAAGCTCACACATGATATGATGTCCACAAGTGCCAGGTAGTATTTGTTAATTGTCAAATAAATGGTGTAGAATAGATGCTATTGTCTTTCAAGAGAAGGATAAATCACAACAGAAGTCTTCTTGAGGGAGGAGGAACTTTGAACTATACTTTAAAGGGGAAGGGTACATACCCTGTGACTTACTAATTTATAACAACTGTCAAAGAATCTTGCACATATGCACCAGGAGACATTTACGAAATGCTCATAACACTGTTCATATGAGTAAAATATTGAGAATAACTTAAACACCCACTGATAGTAGACTGAATCAGTAATGATATACTCATATAATAACATACACTGGTGAAAATGAATGAATCATAGCTACAGTAACAACATGGAAAGATATGTTGGAAAGATAAACAACAAGGAAGATATGTAGCATAGTGTTGAATAAAAAAGTATGTCCCAGAAAACTACACATGGTTTGATAACCTTTTTCTAAAGTTTATAAACATGAAAAACTGGCTGAGCTTGGTGGCTACACCTATAATCCCAGCACTTTGGGAGGCTGAGGGGGCAGATCATCTGAGGTCAGGAGTTTGAGACCAGTCTGGCCAATATGGTGAAACCCCACCTCTACTGAAAATATAAAAATTAGCCAGGCATGGTGGTGCACACCTGTAATCCCAGCTACTTACGAGGCTGAGGCAGGAGAATCGCTTGAATCTGGGAGGTGGAGGTTGCAGTGAGCCAAGATAGTGCCACTACACTCCCGCCTGGGTAACAGAGCTAGGCTCCGTCTCAAATAAATAAATAAATTTTAAAAATGCAAAACTAAACCACATATTGTTTAGAAGTGTGTGTGTGCATGTGCGTGTGTGTGTGTGTGTGCGTGTCAAACACATATATTGTTATGTAATATAATAACACTGGGAAAATTAAAAGAAAGGTAAAGATAAAGCCAAATTCAGGATATCAGTGGGAGGTGTGAGGAGGCAGGGAATGGAATAGGGCAGATCACAGAAGAATATATGTTACTGGTAATGTTCAGATTTGGTAGTAGGTTCATGATTATACAATTACAAAAATAGAGAAGAGATGTGAATACAGAAGTGTGCAAGACATGGTCAGGAACCATGAGTAGAATGGAGATACTGCAGCAAATAATTCCTATATGGTATTAGGGGCAGATGTGATTGGAAATAGACTGGATCCAAATATGGTAGGACTTTGAACCAGGGAATTGCCTAATGCAAGTTGTGTTTTAATTTAATTTTACAAACATGTATTGAGCATTTACTATTGTTAAGTCAATTACAAAGTGATAAAAGCTGGCTTTGGGGTTATGAAAGTATGAAAGGAGAAGAGTGGCCACACTGCCAAAGAGTAACAGGATAGAATTAAGTGGCTTATTGGATACGGAAGGCAAAGGTAGGGAAGGAATCAAAGCAAACCTTGAGGTTTCACCAGGCTAGGTGGCAAAATCAAAACAAAACAAAACAAAAACAAAGAAGTTGACACATGAGTCGTATTGAGTTCAGCATAGAAATTCATTGTAAAATATGCCATTGGGCTCAGAGATGCCTTTGATATACTTGGTTTTCCACTAGAGCAGTCGTCCAGGGCAGTTCATCGTAAGAGGAGAATGAAAATTCCCCCCACCGATGAGTGAACTTTTGGTTAGTTCTTGGTTTTGTGTTTGTGTCTTTTAGCTAAACTACACATCCAATTTCCAAAGCCACACCCTGGTCACGAAGTGAGATTGTCTTCAAAACAATTTCAGAATTACATAGAATTGGTTGTATCTGAACTCAGGGGCAATGAAGACCAAGTTCTGGAAAGTGTTGTGGAATTTCTGATGAATGCTTTAGAAAGGAGCCACATTGAGAGTCTGAGGAATTGTGCCAGGCGGAAGTGGCTGCACCAAATCCAACGTGCTGCAGAGACAAGTGGAGTGTCCCTAGAGCCGGTGTATAGTGAGGCCTTTAAGGCCCTCACGCAGGTACGTCTTCTAAAGTGGTATGTGAGAGGAAACATCTCCTCACAGTAGGCGATGTTCAATATCCACAAAAGAGGAGCATCCTGAATTCTCTTGAAAAATCGCTGGGTGCTGCTATAGATATTTTATTCATTCCAGTCCATTACAAATGGCCCGAAGCCTAGGAGACGCGCAACTGGAGTGACTGCTGGTTGACAAGACAGAAAAGCAGAGTAGAAAGGTAGAAAAGACAGATGTAGAAAAGATGTCTTGGGATTTCTAATTTCATTTCTGCTCAGAGTCAAATAAGCCTAGAATGGACAATAGACAGATTATGTAAAATATCAGTAACGAGCTGTACAAGCAGTTCAAGCTACATTTCCCTTGCATGGTATTTTGGGAGTCAGTTTTAAAAGGAACTATTTAAATCATAAACTCATTATCGAGTCTGACACCACACAGTATTTCACAGCATTGCCTAGAAGCAAGCTGAGACTACTGCAGAATCCTGTCACTTAGAACGCATGGCCGTGAGGGGCCACTGCCTACAGCCTTGCCACCTCCTCAGAGACTCCCAGGTTGCTGCTGTTCACAGGCAGAAACAGCACGGCTGCCTTCTACATGTATCATAGATTCCACTGATCCAGGGAACCTGTGCCAGTCATCTCAGCTAAGTAGCGACACTTGCTCAATGGAATCATCTCCTGAATGGCTGAATTTTCCAGTGTAGTTGGAAATGGGGCACCGGGACCAAACAACCACTCAAGAAAAAGAGGCATTGTTCTAGCTTGCTTCAGAGATCTGTGGTATTGTGAGAGAAATCTCACTACACATTTGTTAATGACTCCATGATCTTGTATGTGGAAAGAAGGAATAAAGGCAAAAGAAATGGGCATGGAAAGCAAACCCAAATATATAGAAAGAGGAGAAAAATATCAGGGAAATTGTCTCACATGTCCCCAATTTATGGATATGTTTAATGTATGTATTGACACATAATATTGTTAATAACATAATAATATTTTAGGTACAGAGAATTTGTAGTTGCAGAAATAGTAGTTGCAGAAAGTCTGCAACCTTGGGCCCAAAAAAAAATCCTTCCTGAAATTACAAAGATCAAATATACAAAGTGTGTTAAGAGTTCCTTGAGAGCATTTTTTTTCACATTCACATTCACAGTTGATGGTCAAGAAATATGAGTGAAGTGAAGGCATATTCTTGGCCCAGCTCTCTAAAATCAACACTTTTAATAGAAACACAGACTATTTGACTATAGGTCAAAGGAATCCAAGTTTTAAACTTCTAAATTTGAGTAGACCTGAAAGTTCTCTGGTTTTGTTTTTCTTTTCCAGTAAACCAGGCCAGTTGGCATAGAGGAAACCCATTATCCTCACTAAAACTCAGATTTAGGGTATAGCTATGGTGTCAACTTTTTCCTCACTGCCCATGAATAGTAATATATGCATTCTTTATTCAGGGAAATGAAACTGCTGGGGCCAGATGCATGAATTAACCAGTGAGGGGGACATGATTAGGGGAGTTCTTTGGCTGTTAGCAAACACATGGTCGGAAATGTTTTGCCGTAGGATGCTGAAGCCCATGGAAATAAAAAGATCAGTGCTCACATTTCCCTCTTAGAAGAAAACCTACTACTGCCTGAGAAAGGGAATGTTCTATTGAGGAATGTGGCTTGCACCTTAGATGATGCTCTATTTGTACTGAACAGAGTGCTCTACAGGGACATGAAAGGAATCAGGTAAGAACGTCTTTAAGAGGTTGGTTTTACCCTCCTAAAAAAATAATTCCCTTTCTGAGTAAACTGGCATCAAGATCCCAGCTGGCTGCTCAAAAGAGAAGTGGCTCAAGTCACCAGTGCTTCTGGAGTAGAAGCTGATGGCTTCCAGTCCTGGATGATTTCACCTATTTCTAGAGCTCGCTCTTTGGCAACGATTCGCCACACAGGGACTCTACTTCACAATTATCAGTTCAATTATTTCTGCCTGCTCCGTAAGTTATGTCTCCGGAGTTCTGTTTATATTTGTTTTCTATGTCCACATCTAAGTTTTTTTTTGTTTGTTTGTTTTTTGTTTTTTTTTTAAGTCTTTCTCAAGTCAGACCTCCAAACTGGTCATCTTATCGAGTCCACTGCTTGGTCATATAATGCCACAGATTGTGAATAGAGAATCGCTCTAGCTTCCTCCATGGTTTAATCTAAGTCTCTCCCTGTGCCTTTCTTCCATCCTCGTACTCTTTTTCCTCAGCTTTACAGTAGTGGATGAAGGGAAGCCGATCCATGTTCCCCAAGTTCAGTACCACGGGAACATCTTCTTCTGGGACCAGTCCCGTAATAAGGATGATTGTAATGGGTCATTCCTGGCTCTGCCTCTTCAAGATGCATATATGAGGATCTTTGGGGTCTTGGCTGTTGACACCCTTAGAGATCCCCACGAAATAAACATCTTTCTACCTCATGAGATCAGATTCTATCAGGTAAGTCATAGACGTCTTCAAGAGCAATGGTAGGATGGCCTCTCCTTCTAATACTTCTTAAAGAGTGAAACCTGAAATCCGATGAGAGTAAAGCTGTGTATACAGATAACATCATCATTCTTGCTCCTGTTCCCTGAATGTATGTTTCAGTCTTTTGAGAAGTTCCCCATTACTTATGGGAGGACTTTCAGCCTCAGTTGCATATCCATGCCTCAGCCTCATGTGTCCCATAGCATTTATCACAGGAATAGAATTTTATGCTATAGAACAGAAATCCAACCATTAGACCACTAAGACCCACAAAGCGGGAATGAACTTTTAGAAGGGACAGATTGGTGTTTTACTAATAGTGGTATCTATCTAGAAATCTTTTGTACTTTCTACAAATGGTACTAACTCTGATATGCATCCCCATAGGTCTTAATTTCAGTGTTATAATTTTTGAGGATGAAAAATAAAGAAAAAGGCCTAAATGTTTCTTGAGTATTCATGTTTTTAAATTGGATCACAAAATGATAGGCACTTTTAAGGTCATGAAATAGCTAGACCATTTCTACAAGCATTTTTATTTAATTTGTGGATAGAACTTGCAGTAAAGGAAGATCGAAAGCCTTTATGGAGACAATGAACTGTGGACTATAGCAGCGAGTTAGGAACTTGAACTTGCTATGCCCTTATCATTTGTTGCCCTGTAAGCCTTTGGCTCCTTATGTTTATTTACCATTATTTTTCACTTTCTCTTCCCATTTATTGGGTGGATAGTTGAGGAAATGGTAGAACCTCTTTCTCTGGACATATTTTTAATAATAAAATTCATTCTCATCTGACATGGAATTATGTGACGATATTGAAATGGAGGAGTATGAAGTTATCAGTAGGTGAAGTATATATAGTCTTGTGAGAGAGGTAAAGGCTTCTGGATTACCCTTAGATGCCTTGAGTCCTAAGATAAAAGGCATATAATTTTGAAGAGTTTGTGATTCCTAGAGTTTCTTGACAACAAGCCCACATATGGGTTCTAAGGATTTCCCATCCCTTCTCTGTGGAACAGGATCTTCTTATGCCTATAAGAGGACTATGTAATCTAGCACGCTGTGGGTCTTGGAACCAAACATGTCTTATACTGTCGATCTGATGATAGTGGCCATGTCTGCACAGATGCAGGCATTAACATTGGCATCCGATCAAGGCAGCTCCTACCCACCTGCCTAAGATTGGCGTTCGTTCTTGGCTTTTTAACATTTTTTTTCTCATTTCAAAGTTTATCTTGTTCCTTTGATGCTATTCTCTACTAGCACATATCACAAATTTCACTGGATGACTATCAAAAGCATAAAAACTTATGCGGGTCTCTCTCTTTACACCTCTGACTCTTTTTTTGTGAAACTTGCTCTGTTTCCCAGGTTGGAGTGCAGTCGTGCGATCTCAGCTCCTGAGTTCAAGCAATTCTCCTGCCTCAGCCTCCCAAGTAGCTGGGATTACGGGCGCCCACCACCATGCCCAGCTAATATTTGCATTTTTAGTAGAGACAGGGTTTCACCATGTTGGCCAGGCTGGTCTCAAACTCCTGACCTCAAGTGATGCACCCTGACTTGGCCTCCCAAAGTGCTGAGATTAAAGGCATGAGCCATGGTACCTGGCCTATGCCTTTGATTTCTTGATGATCCTTTTTTTATATTAGAACCTGGAACATTGCCCTTTGAGGACTGCTGAATAATTTGCAGGAAGTAGATTATCAAGAAGTAATTAAATTACTGGTAAAGGTAATCCGATTACTATATTACTAATTATTTTTTCTATTTTAAAAAGAGTAGGCTATTTGAATTTTCTGTCTCTACAGGGTGTTGCCAATGTCTTTAGCACTGCCTATCACTACGTCCACAGCCGGGAGCACATTCTGCATATTGTGATCACTGGCATTGGCTGGCTCTTTGACGTCACATCCAGCATCACCTCCATCACTATGTACTTTGTAGAGCCTAGCCCAGCCCAGGTAGGCAAGGTTCAGTAGTGGTAGATCTCTCCAAGGTAGCCAAGTGTCTAGATGTCATTTCTTGCTAATATTTGAAAACCATATTAATTAGCTATTAGTCTAACTGAAGACAGATTTCCCAATACAAGACCCTTGATTGTGAGTGACAGGAATCCACCTCAAATTGCCTTAGCCAAAAGGGAGAATTAACTGACTCACGTGACCAAAATGAAGACAGGGCGGGAGTCAAGCTATCTTTCAGGATGGCCAGATCTAGGGATTTGAAACCATCAGTCCTCTCTTGTGTTCATCTGTCCACCTCTCATGTTTGTTTCCCTCTGTACATTGGTTTTGTTCTTCCAGCTAAAGATTGGCTTCTTCCACAGAGCAAGTCAGATGCTTACTAAAAGCATCCAGTAAAAAGTTCCAGTTTGGAAAACCCAAGAAAGAAGACGGAGTCTCACTCTTGTTGCCCAGGCTGGAGTGCAATAGCGCAATCTCAGCTTACCTCAACCTCCGCCTCCCGGGTTCAAGTGATTCTCCTGCCTCAGCCTCCCAAGTAGCTGGAATTACAGGCATGCACCACCATGCCCAGTTAATTTTGTATTTTTAGTAGAGATGGGGTTTATCCATGTTGGTCAAGCTAGTCTTGAACTCCCAACCTCAGATGATCCAGCCACTTTGGCCTCCCAAAGTGCTAGGATTACAGGTGTGAGCCACCGCGCCGGGCCAGAAAACTCTTTTTTGACTTATACTGAGATATGTACCCCTGGCCAGAGTGTGGACTTTACAGTAATGGGCACCACTCACTAGAATCATATGGGTGGAGTGGGAAGGGACTAGGAGCTGCTGTTTTGGAAGGACTCAGTTATATGACACCAATTTTTTTTAAGCCCTCCTATCCATAATGTCATGAATTCTTGCTATTTGCTTTGCTTCTTTATACTTTGTGTTAGGATTTTGCATATGATGAGAGTGGGTGGAAAGGTTTTTCCCTTCAGAAAGGCTGAATGACTCTGGGAGGTGCTTGGTCGGGTGGTAGCGTCACCTGGTTGTCTCCCAGTCCCTTGGCTGGCCCACGGCAGGCATGTCTGCACTTCCCTCCGGGCTGCTTCTTTCCTTTTTCCCACCAGGTCCCTACTTCCCTCCCTCAGTGGCTGGCTCAATCTGATGAGGCCTTGGTCAATGAGGGCAGAATCATGGACTCTCTTGTGGGTTGGCCAGGCCATGGAGGCAGAGAATGCCTTGTAATTGGCACTGCTATTGAGGGTGTGATTGGGAGCCTCCAAGGGCACTTAGGACTGGGGCAGAGCACCCTGTTTGAAGGGCCCCAGCTATAGTGGCCCTTCAAAGCACATGGGGTCCCAGGGAAGATTCCGAAGAATACTGTCAGGGCCTTAAGAGAAACAACACATAGGGCACCATGGAAAAGGCCAAAATAGCCCAAAGCAGTCAGCAAGAAGCATGACTTCAGCGGCTGTAGGTTCAGAATCAAGAGTCCACGGACAAAACCACCAGGGTCACATCCCATCTGACCTGGACTGTCTTATGATGGTGAAGAAGATCCTGCCAAAAGTTGGGGGAGAGAAGGGCCACCCAGCAGCGGGTTGTGAGTGAGATCGTGGTGGGACAGAGACCAGAACAGCCTGGCTAAGCTCTTTTCAAGCACTCAATGATCATAGCTTCCTCAGCCTCCCTCTTCCCCTTCCGCAGCCCCTCCAGATTCATATTTCTCTCTCTTTTCCAGCCTGCTCTGTGTCTCAAAAAATAAACCAGTATCCATGGGCTCTTTGGCCCTTTGGCTTCTGCTTGAGTTTGTCCAATGACAGCTGCCAACAGGACACTGGAGGGCAGAAGCAGAGTGCAACTGGGGCATTGGTGCTTCTGTCTCCCTCTCTGCCAGGTTGCTGTGGGTTAGCTGTGTTTCTCTCCTAAAAGCCACTTCACCTTTCATCAGGCAGTCCTGTCCACACAGCTGTCCTTTGTTGGTTCTGGTCATTGCTTCCCCCGCCCACACCCCATTTCCCCACCTCTTCAGGCTAAGAGTGGTAACAGCTCTTCCTTATTACCAGGTCGGGATTCTAAACACTGCCTTCATAAATAGTTCCTTTATTAAACTCCCCTTAAATTACCCAGCTGGGGCAATCTGCTTCTTTGTGATACCCTGACTGATACGAATTATAAAGTAAATTCTGAGATACTCCCCCTCACCTCAAGCCCATGTTCCTGTAAGGTACAGAGTCATAGAGGAAAAAAATTACTGCTCTGCTAACAGTAACCATAGATGAGTAAAAACAGATTCAAATTCTCTTAGGTATGAAATTCAGGGTATTTTCCTTTATCACCCCAAAGCACCTCTGTCTATTTCTTTGGAGTACCGAACTTATTAAATAGGTAACTGTGGCAGGCAGAATAATGCCTTCGCCTAAGATGTCCATGTCCAAATTCCTGGAAACTGCGAGTATGTCACTTTACATGGCAAAAAGGATTTTGCAGATGTGATTAAGTTTAAGGAATTTGAGATGGGGAGATTATCTTGGATTATCCAGGTGAGCCCTGGATCGTATGAGCCCTTAAAAACAGAGAACCCTTTCTGGTTGTGATCCATGAGAGACAGGAGGATGGAGGAAGAGTCAGAAAGATGGTGAGTTAACACCCCACTGCCGGTCCCGAGATACACAGGGCTGTGGACAAAGACCCAGGGCACTAAGGGCAGCCCCCGGCTGACAGCCAGCAAAGAAATCAGTATGGCAGTCTTTTATTTCCCTGAGGTCTCAAGAGAGACAAGTAGCTAACACGGGTGCCTGGTTTGCTATCTTAAGTCATGGCAATGTAGACTTTTGGAAAAATTTGAAAGTCAGACTGGCCGCTGATTTCTCCTTTCTACCTCATCACATTCCTTTTCTAAGGCAGTAAACAGACTTTCTGCTTGAATGAGAGGGAAGAGGAGGGGAGAGACTCTCAGGAGGAGAAAAATGTAATACTACAATTAATGTTTCACATTGCACATTTCGTAATAGGAAGCAAATTTTCTTTTACCTCAGAGATTTCAAAAATGTTGTTATTCTGGAACATTTTCCTCACTTCATCGCATCACCCTTAGGCCCTATATGAAACAAACTATAATTTATGTCAAGTGATATAAATAGTTCTTACGAAGTAGAAGGCCATGATTTTCTCCCACAAGAAGATCATTTTTTAAAGATATAATTTCTTCCAACAATTATTTATAAATTTAACAAAATTCCAAGAAAAATCTCAACATGATTTTTTAAAAACTTGACAAATGATTTTAATTTTCACGGGATAGCTAAGAATATGAGGGTTGAGAGAACATTTACAATCTTGGTCTGGAGAAGGATTGCTACTTACACCAAAGGTTGGAACAATTAAGGGAAGTGACTAGATAAAAATGTAAAACTTTCTTGCACCAGAGTTATAAAGAAAATTAAATTGCATGTGACAAACTGGGGGAAATTACCATTTACCTGGCAAAGGGTTAACACAATTATACACAAATCAATGAGATTTTTAAAAAAATCCAAAAGAAGGCCAGGCATGGTGGCTCAAGCCTGTAATCCCAGCACTTTGGGAGGCCGAGACGGGCGGACCACGAGGTCAGGAGATCAAGACCATCCTGGCTAACCCGGTGAAACCCCGTCTCTACTAAAAAATACAAAAAACTAGCCGGGCGAGGTGGCGGGTGCCTGTAGTCCCAGCTACTTGGGAGGCTGAGGCAGGAGAATGGCCTAAACCCGGGAGGCGGAGCTTGCAGTGAGCTGAGATCCGGCCACTGCACTCTAGCCTGGGCAACAGAGCGAGGCTCCGTCTCAAAAAAAAAAAAAAAAATCCAAAAGAAAAGCAAAGGGCAAGTATACTTGGGGAAAAAAAAACCCATGCAAATGATTTATAAACATGTAAGAAAATATTCAATTATTCTCAATGAAATAAATACAAAGTTAAGTAAAAGATAATTTTTACCTAGTAAATGGAAACTTTCTTTTTTTTTTTTTTTGAGACAGGGGTCTTCCTATGTTGTCCAGGCTGGTCTCGAACTCCTGGACTCAAGCTGTTGTCCCATCTCAGCCTCCTAAAGTGTTGGGATTACAGGCGTGAGTCACCACGCCTGGGCCAAAAAATTTTTTAACTACAATTTGAAATATCTGTTAGACATCTTAGAGGAGATATTGAATAGGCAGTCGGGTATAAGCCCTCGGTGTTTGGGTAGAAATCCAGGCTAATGAATAAACGGCATTTAAAGCCATGAGACTGGGTTACATAACATTGTCAAGGTATTCAATGCCGCTGAATTGTACACTTAAACAGATGGTTAAAATGAGAAATATGCTATGTATGTTTTACCACAATACACAAAACAAAACACAAAACCATGAGACTGGAAGGGATGACCAAAGGAATGCGTGAGAAAAGAAAAAAAAAAAAAGTCTCAGGACTGAGCCCTGAGGTGCTCCAAGTGTTTGGAATCACTGTGGCTCAAAAAATTGTACTGACTGTGACCCACAGTATGAAAAACATTTTCCATCCTGACTCCTTACATGAACATGCGGGCACACACTTGAAACAGAAATTTCACAAAAGAATACCTACTTTCCCTACATGTTATATTTTCTGATATTCTCTCTTTTATTTCATTCCTTGTTTTTTACAAAAAAAAAAAAAAAGTGTTTGTCAAACAAGAAAAAAGGAAAAGAGGATAAATATTAAAGCAAAGGAGATAAACAATTTGCAATGGGAAAGGTGAGCATGGATAGATATTGGAGACGAAAGGGGAAAAAAATAACAAGCCAGAACCAGAAGAAAGAAAAGGAGGGGGAAATATAATTGCAGCCTTTTCCCAAAAGGTTTCCTAGGAAATTTTAACTAGGAGTGCTTTTCTCACTACTGAATAATTGCTGAGGGGCTCGCTGAATTTACAGTTTTTGGTCCGACTAAAATCAAATAAAAAATAAACTTAGTTTCAGACATATTATTTTAAGCCGCTTATTTTCTGTATTTTGCTTCTGATCTAACAGCAGGAGTGGTCAATTTATACAATTTTGGAGGGAAAAACAGGAAAGTTTTGGCTAAACATTTAAACCTAGATACACAGGGTGAGATTTCAATATATATATATTTTTTCAGTCTAGTATGTAACATTAAGTAACAAACCATGAAAGAAATAAATTTGGAAAGAAGCTAGAAGCCCAGTCATCAATATGGGATAATCTTAACAATTTTCCAAGGATAATGTTGACAACATTTCCCTTCTAAAGAGTTTGGAAGAACCCTTGAGGTAATGGAGTATAGAGGCAAGAGGAAATTTCACATCACAAAGCAGCGGTTCCTCTTCCAAGCACCATTTAGCATGCAGCCTCTATGGATCCTCTTGTCATATTTCTTCTTTATTCCAATAATTAGTTATCTTTATTTTTATTTTTTTAGAGACCAGGTCTCATTCTGTTGCCCAGGCTGAAGTGCAGTGACATGATCGGAGCTCACTGTGACTTTGAACTCCTAGACTCAAGCGATCCTCCTGCCTCAGCCTCTGGAGTAGCTAAGACTACAGGCATGCTCCAAGAATTATTTTTTCAAAGGAATGATTCATAAAAACCCCTCTTTACATCTCTTAATTGAATTTGTGTTTCCTACAGTTACTGTATTTACAGAATATGTTAATATAATTTCATAGTTTCTGTGAAAAAAATATTGATCAAAACTCATTAAAATATTTTCACAACCCACATGTAAGTTGTGTGTTGACCTACAGTTTGAAAACTTCTTAGAAGTAAGGGAAATAAAGAAGCAAAGAGAATGAGGATTGTTTAGTGAGGTAGAAGGAGAACCAGGAGAGAGTGTCGTCCCAATAGCAAAGTGAAGAAAGTAAATCGGCCAGGCGCGGTGGCTCACGCCTATAATTCCAGCACTTTGGGAGGTCGAGGCGGGTGGATCACCTGAAGTCAGGAGTTCAAGACCAGCCTGGCCAACATGGTTAAACTCTGTCTCTACTAAAGATACAAACAAACAAACAAACAAAAAATTAGCCGGGGTGGGGCGGGGTGGCTCACGCTTGTAATCCCAGCACTTTGGGAGGCCAAGGAGGGCGGATCACATGAGGTCAGGAGTTCAAGACCAGCCTGGCCAACATGGTGAAACCCTGTCTCTACCAAAAATACAAAATTAGCTTGGTATGATGGCGCATGCCTGTAATCCCAGCTACTTGGGCGGCTGAGGCAGGAGAATTGCTTGAACCCGGGAGGCGGAGATTGCGGTGAGCCAAGATCATGCTATTGTACTCCAGCCTGGGCAACAAGAGTGAAACTCATCTCGAAAAAAAAAAAAAAAAACAACAATTATCCTGCTCTTTAATAGTACTAAGTAAAATGACACTGTCCTTAAAGCCAGAGGTCATCTAAGCTTTGCTTTTTTTTTCTATTTATCTGTCCCCAAGAGCTTTAATGGGAATATGAGGTCTACTTACTCCTCTCTAATGAAATGTCTTCCTCTTTTCAAGGATTCAGACTATGTTTTACGCAACATGATGGTTACAGGGCAGCTGGGTCTAACAGAAATCCACAAAAATCCTCCTACCATCCACAGGAAGTCATGCATCTTCAGGTATGAGACATGTCTGTTTTGTTTGGCTGCCAGAACACAGCCTTCTGGTACAGTAGTAGACCTGAAAGACACAGCTTCTGGCTCTGGCCCATACACACTGACTTGTATTCTTTCTTTTCAATTTAATTTAATTTAATTTTAAGTTCCGGGATACATGTGCAGGATGTGCAGGTTTGCTACATAGGTAAACTTGTGCCATGGTGGTTTGCTACACCTATCAACCCATCACCTAGGTATTAAGCCCCGCATGCATCAGCTATTTTTTCCTAATGCTCTCCCTGCCCTTGCCCATTGACAGGCCCCAGTGTGTTCCCTTCCCTGTGTCCATGTGTTCTCACTGTTCAGCTCCCACTTAC
Source organism: Theropithecus gelada (assembly GCF_003255815.1). NCBI lineage: Eukaryota > Metazoa > Chordata > Mammalia > Primates > Cercopithecidae > Theropithecus > Theropithecus gelada. The sequence goes on from NC_037684.1 coordinate 3,699,188, forward strand.
AAGTGAGAACATGTGGTGTTTGGTTTTCTGTTCCTGTGTTAGTTTGCTGAAGATAACGACCTCCAGCTGCATCCATGTCCCTGAAAAGGATATGATCTCATTCCTCTTTATAGCTGCATAGTATTCCATGGTGTGTGTATACCACATTTTCTTTATCCATTCTATCATTGATGAGCATTTGGGTTGATTCCATGTCTTTGCTACTGTGATTAGTGCTGCAATGAACATATGTGTGCATGTATCTTTATAATATAATGATTTATATTCTTTTGGGTATATACCCAGTAATGAGATTGCTGGGTCAAACGATATGTCTGGTTCTAGGCCTTTGAGGAATCACCACACTGTCTTCCACAATGGTTAAACTAATTTACATTCCCACCAGCAGTGTAAAAGCATTCCTATTTTTCCACAGTCTCACCAGCATCTCTAGTTTCTTGATTTAAAATCACCATTCTGACTGGTATGAGATGATATCTCATTGGGGTTTTGATGTGCGTTTCTCTAATGATCACACTGAATTTTATTCTGATTGGCTTTTAAAGAAAAATTTCGGCAGAATGTTGTCTGCATGGGACATATTGGCTCTTTTTTCCCCAAGTCCTTTTTTCTTGAGAGATGGGGTCTCGCTGTATCACCCAGGTGGGAGTGCAGTGCTATGATCATAGCTCATGCCAGTCTCAAACTCCTGGACTCAAGCTAACTTCCTGCCTCTGCTTCCCAAATAGCTGGGACTACATGTATTTGCCAAGCCCAGCTCATTTAATTTTTTTTATGGTGCCCAGCCTTCCTAAGTCCTTTTTAAAACAGATTTCATTGGCATTTTATTTTAAAATTGCAAGTTTTAAAGCATGAAAGTGTTTTATTTTCAATGAATTTCCTTGTAAATATGGAATTCAACAAAAAACCCACCATAATTATGAATAATATATTCACATCACTCATCAGAGCTCATCTGTGAATGTTAGCAAGGCTGTGAATGTGTCTTTTTTATTTAAAGAAGACGTGCAGGGGCAGAGTTGGAGAGAAGGCAGAGCATGTTGTATTTAATAAGTACTTGGTTCTCAATTATTTAGAATGACTCTCACTTGTCAAATGCAAGGAACACTACTAAAATGTGTACAAATGTAAACAGATCTTAACTGAGAACACACCTATTGCAAAAGGGAATGACTGCTTCTTAGGGGGTCGGTGTCGTTGAGTAGGCAGTAACCCAGTCATCCCAGACTAGTAGGCTAATTCAACATTTAATTTCATATGGCAATTAAGTTTTAGCTTGGCCTCATGCCAGAATGTTCATTCACTCTCAAGCTCTTTTCCACATAGCTATTCCTTGTGCTGGTCAAGAGCTTTACAGAAGTCCTTGTAATACGCAGACTCATAGCCCTGGATTCTTTTTTTTTTTTTAATTTTTTTTATGTATTTTTAAAATTATACTTTAAGCTCTAGGGTACTTGTGCACAATGTGCAGATTTGTTACATATGTATACACATGCCATGTTGGTGTGCTGCACCCATTAACTCGTCATTTACATTAGGTATATCTCCTGAGGCCCCTCCTGCTCCCACCCCCACTACAGGCCCCAGTGTGTGATGTTCCCCACCCTGTGTCCACGTGTTCTCATTGTTCAGTCCCCACCTATGAGTGGGAACATGCATAACCCTGGATTCTTGTGTGTAACTTAGAACAGATGTCTTTGAAGGAAGTCAGTTGACCAATGGGCTCTATTGTTATGCCTGGAAAGCTTAGTATGATGCATTACTACTATGGCAGTCATCAAGACACAACAGAAAGTGGTGGCTCAGCAGCAGCAAAAGGGGTGGGAAGAGCAGAAGGACATCATCTTACCTGTTACTGTAGGATTGATATAGAAACTATAAATGTGCTTTTTGAGGATGCAAAGTACCAATTTTTTACAAATACCCTAAAGAAATGACATATCAGAATTAATGTAGATGGGGAAAAGGAAAAGAAAGAAAAAGAGGTGTGTCTGTGCCTCACCAAGAGAAAGAAGCAGCCACCATATTTCCATGAAAAATCTCAAGTCTCTCACTGAGGCAGATGCTCTAGATGCTCTACCCAGATTCCCAAAATGCCTTTTTACCAGCTTCTGTAGGCACGGCTACAAGTAACGGCTCACACCGTAACTTTCTCTGGAGGAGTGCCCTTGAGCGATTGGAGCTCTTCACCAGGAGGTACCTAAGAGATGTGTAAACACTCCCCCAGCCCAAACTGCTCACACACACCCAGGGCAGCTTAGAGCCAATGACTGACTAGTGCTAGGATACAAAAGACCGCTCCCTTTGTCTCAAGGTGGAACAGATTCTTTGGTACAATTGACCTGTCAGAGCTCCCCTTGGTATCAGGCCGAGGCTAGACTTCATGTGAAATTACATTCTTACTTAGCTTCTTCCCCTTGCCTATCCTGCTTCCCTCAGTCCCTCACAGGTTTCTCCAGCAAACACTCGCTCAATAAATCACTTGCATAAGGATCCCTGTCTCAGGCTCTGCTTCTAGGGAACCCGACCTAACACGCTCATCATTTCTGCTGGCACTCCACCAAAGCATAATGGATAATAAGTAAACAAAAGCATAATGGACAATAAGTAAACAAAACATGAACACCTTCAGATAAGTAAAGACAACGAAGCAGAGTATCATGATGGAGAGTGGCTTGGGCGCTGCTTGCTACCTGAGATTGGGTGGTCAGGGAAGCCTTCTCTGCCGAGGGGATGTTTGAGCAGAGACAAGAGTGAGCAGACAGACAGCCACGTGAAATCAAGGGCTAGAATGTTCCAGGCAGATGAAACAGCAAGAAGGGCTGGCATGGTGGAAGTGAGATAGGCACAAGAGAGTAATTCAATATGTTTGGGTGGAATGATGTGAACAGGCAGAAGTTTAATATCTTTGTGCTTATTTGGTTTTGATTTCAGAGATTTCCTCTTTAAATGTACTGACAGTTCAGAAGTCGTTCTGGCCTCTGCCTGTGGAGAAACCCACATAGTAGTTCCACTTCGTGAGAGAACAGGAGAGGCTCTGGGGGTCCTCGATTTTAACATCGGCCGAAATAGGATGTTGTTGTATCAAGAATATAAAGATCTACAGAAAATGATGAAAGTGGTCCAAGTGGCCTGCTATGAAATCCTTGGCGAGTTATCTGGAGAGATAGAGAAAAAATATGTCTTAGGTATTGTTCGTGTGGCATCAGCCTAAATTCACAAGTTTAATAGGTTTTGGGGAAATCACAGGCAGTGCAATGAAATATGCACTTTCTGAAATGAATTGTTATAATATACAGACCTTTCCAGGTAAAAGGAATTCCCTTATGCAGTCTTGCGCTGATGAGTAATGTCTACAAATTAAAGCAAACAGCCTGGAATCACATTCTCTTGGCTAGATTCATATAGTTTTAGAACTGGAAGGGCTCATAAAGGCAAGCTAGAACTAACATTTATTAAATGCCCCCATTATGTGTTTCAGGTATTATTTCATTTAATCCTTGCCATAACCCTATGAGGTGAATAGTGATACCCCATGTACAGGTGAGGAAAGTAAGCAAATTGCCCCCAATCACACAGTTAAGAAATGGTGAGGGCTGGATTTGAACCTATGTTTGGGTGCTCTTCCCACTATGTTATACAGCATTAAGTAATCAGAACATCTCGTTTTACAGATAAAGATGCCAAAGCCTGCAAAAGTAAAGTGGATTATCTAAGGTCCAATAGCAAGCTGGTGGGAGAGGCAAGACAAGACTTTAGTTTTTGTAATTCCATATCCACTAGGCTACTCTCAGTGCAATGCCAGCTTGGAGAGAGGGAGGGAGGAAGAAGGCATAGAAACCTTTGGCTTCCTAGAATGAAGTGAATAGAATTAGAAGAGTAACACTATGTGGGATTAAGCCAAAAGATTTGTAACTATGTCATAGAGTGGGATAAGAAGAAAGGAGAAAATTCATGTCTCCTGAGTGTTCACTATGTGTAACACCTGTAACTAAGCACTTTTACATATATCATCTTCTCTAACTCTCACAGCTAACCAAGGAAGTAGGGATTAAGCCCATTCTCACAGAAGAGGAAAAGGTATTCAGAGAGACAATAGACTAATAAGGTGGACAGCGTGTGTTCCAACCAGGCTCTAACTCTAAAACCCAAGTTTTTGCCTTTTCTCAAAGCCTCTTCTATGAGCTTCACCAGGAGTAATTTCCTTTCTTTCTTTTGATTTCATGGCTAGAGAAACTAAGGTTGTTTAAAACCGAAGGATATGGTCTGCTTTTTCTTGACAAAAAATTTACTATAATATGTTCAGAATCCTATGAAAAAGTAATATACAGCAATGTACATTAGACTGAACAGCAAGATGAGCTATCATTTTGTTATTCCAGAGATTGAAAATGTCGGGGAAGTCCAGCGGGCAGGAATTCTCTTCTTCCGAATCATGCTGCTCGAGCTACAGGAAAGCATACAACTACTCAATTCCATGGAATTTGTGTCACTGTTGCTCTATGACCATACTCTTCTAACGGAGCCAAATTATCCTCAAGACAGCAAATCCATAGAGCTGAAAGCCAACATGGAACTAGTGCGTGACACCCTGAAGGCGGTTATCTTGTTCTTTCATCCAGAGTTGGAATTTTCCAGTGACTTTGGAAGTTGGGATAAGTGTAAATTTGTAAGTTTTTTTTTTTTTAAAGCACCTTTTAAATTGAAGAATCACCTAAACAAATTTAAATGTACAAATCATAATTGCATAAATCGTAAGGGTACAAATGCAAGAATTTTTACTGAGTGGAACATGTTCACGTAACCAGACCTAGACCAAAAATAGAACATTTATAGAATCCCAAAAGCTCTCCTTTGTACCCTTCCTCATCATCCCTTCACCCCACCCACCCCAAGGGTAACCATTACCTTTTTTTTTTTTTTGAAACGGAGTTTCACTCTTGTCTAAGCTGTAGTGCAATGGCACGATCTTGGCTCACTGCAACCTCTGCCTCCTGGGTTCAAGCAATTTTCCTGCTTCAGCCTCCCGAGTAGCTGGGATTACCGGTGCCCACCACCATGCCCAGCTAATTTTCTATATTTTTAGTTGAAACTGGGTTTCACCATGTTAGCCAGGCTGGTTTCAAACTCCTGACCTCAGGTTATCCTCCCACCTCAGTCTCCCAAAGTGCTGTGATTACAGACGTGAGGCACCGTGCCTGGCCATGGGTAACCATCATCTTCCCTTCTAACACCATTGATTGGTTTTGCCTATTTTAAAATCTATATAAATGGAATTATGTAAGCTGTTGAACTGGGCACTGTATTTCTGCTTGCTGGTGATCCCATAAATTTTCTCTTGTTGTTTGTTCACAGTATATTAACAAATATTTAGTCAACAATATTTGTGTCTTTGATCCAACTGCCAAGCATGTGGAAGTTAATGTACAGCTCATTGATGAATATATCAGAGGTAAATTTTCACTTAATTACAGCCTAAATCTATAGCAACAGCAATAAAACACAGTTGTGATTAAGAGATTTTTATTAGGATAAAGCAAGTGGGTCATAAATTCAGTTTTTAGGAGAAAATAGTTATAAGTCTTCTAAGAGGAGGGACACTATCTATAATCTATTGCATCATTCCCCAAAGTCACTGTCTATGCCACACATATGAGAATTCAAAAGCACATCTATCTTCCACTTATTAACTACATGTGCATTATTTATTTTTTAAAAATGCAAATGGGGCTGCAATGAGAACAGAAATGTTAAGCAAAAAGGCTATCTTTAGCTTCAATAAATAACCAAAGAAAATAATAGACTTTTTCAGGGAGGAGAATCACCAAGAATGGAGAGCAGCGAGGCTCTCGGGTTGGAGAAAACGATTAGCTGTTTGACCACAGGGAACAGGCTGCATATGAAAGTAAATATACAAACAGAGGCCCAAGGTCCTCCGCTGACCCGTATTCTCAGGGGTCTCAGGCTGTGATGAGGAATTCATTTAAAGTTTGTTTTTTTCTTTGTTATTTATGAAAAATAATTCATAGTTGGGAAAATGGCTCTGTAGAAATTGCTCACTAAATCTATCCCTTTCCTCCTCTTCCCGCTCTCCTACTATCTGTGGAGGCTCTAGACCAACGCAGAAGGGTTTCTGGATTCACAGGGAACTATCCTAGCTGATTCCTGAGCAGCCTTGACCACCAACGCTTCCCACCACCTTCTGCTTTCCAACAGTGCCCTCTGATGGAAGAAACACTAATTGCAGTTAACGGAGCCCGACTCAGCCAGAAAATAGCCCATAGGCTCCCCAGTCACTGTCGCCAAGCCTTTGGTTATACCAGTCTCCGCAGCAATCCCGAGAAAGTTCATAGGTCACCCAGATACCAACGCTCTCTCCTTCAGATGCAGTTACATCAGGAAATGCTAAGCTTCTTGCTTAGGGGAAGGGAGAGGAATTCTTCGGGGTGCCTTTCTATTTGTGCCAGAAGGAGAGGAGTCTTCAGGCAGGGCAATCTGCTGCTCGAAGTTTACCTGGCCTAGCAGCTTTAAGTAAGGGCCCTACTCCATGAATCTACCCAGAATGAAATGTCACCAATAATACCTGTAGGCTCAGCCTGTGACAGGCAGAGACTGCTAGACTATATAGCATAGCTCCTAACCCACCACGCCTTCCAAACTATTACTTTACCAAAAGGGTGGAATTACGGCTCGTAATGTGCCCATACTTTCTTAGGGCTTCTGCTGCCAACTCTTACCCCCTCTTCATCCTAGTTCAAGAAAAGGGTATTTCCTAATGTAAATGACGAGTTGGTGGGTGCAGCAAACCAACATGGCACATGTATACCTATGTAACAAACCTGCATGTTGTGCACATGTGCCCTAGAACTTAAAGTATAATAATAATTTTTTTAAAAAAGAAAAGAAAAGAAAGAAAAGGGTATTTTTGGCTGGGCACAGTGACTCACACCTGTAATCCCGACACTTTGGGAGGCCAAGGTGGGCAGATTGCTTGAGCCCAGAAGTTGGAGACTAGCCTGGACAACATGGCAAAATCTTGTCTCTACAAAAAAAAAAAAAAATACAAAAACTAACTGGGTGTGGTGGTGCACGCCTGTAATCCCAGCTACTCAGGAGGCTGAGGTGGGAGATGACTTGAGCCCGGGAGGTTGAGGCTGCTGTGAAATGTGATCATGCCACTGCACTCCAGCCTGGGCAACACAATGAGATCCCATCTCAAAAACAACAACAACAAAAAGGAGGTTTTTTTTTTTATTCTGGTGGAACTCCAGGCAGCTGTGTCCTGCCTTTAGATTGAGCCAGTCATCAGTGAAGTAACATTGAGTAGCTTTGTTGAGCAGGCCTGGCCTCCCAAGACTGTGCCATTGCAGGTGAGTGCTGCTGACATACTTCCCTGTGGGGGACCCTGTGACTCCAGTGAGCACTCCCAGACAGCTGTGTATGCACTAGTACATCAACAGCCTACTATTCTCTGTCACTTTGCCTAAGATAACTCCTAGTAGTTGGTCTCTTCTACCTGGAGATTCATAACTTGACCACCTTCTCAAGGACCTATTCTCCCCACTCCACTTTGGACCTCTGCTGCCAGTCTCATCTGGTCATTCAGGATGCCCCATATCTGCTCCATGTCCCCCTCCCAGGAGTTTTAGACAGATGTTGCCTGCTTGGAAATGTTCTTAGACCCAGAGGCAAGAAGAGCTGTCCCCTATCGCAAGTATAACCAGAATCACTTTTCTGTCTAGAACCTGGGTGTCTGCCAAGTGACTGTACCTCCTCCTCTAAATCCAAGTGTTTACAAGTCCACAGACATTGGTCTCAACAGGAGTGCCCCAGGCCCTCCACTTCTCCTACATGGTTCCCAGAGCTCCAACTCTGCCAAAGCAGCCAGAGGCTCAGTGCTGTCACCATTTGTAAAGAAACCCACTAGCTTCTGCAATAAAATGACACCATCATCCTCTAAGAGTGACAATGAAGGAAGGTGCCTTCCCATCAGCAGGGGAGGACTGCTGGACTCACAGTCCTAATTAACTTTATCTTCAAGATTCGCCTTCCCTGGAAGATCCTTCCCTAATTGCTACTGCCGCCACCGCGGTGGCGCTCGTAGGTGCCACGCTCCCTGCAACTCCATTACAAAAATGGAACATGACTCATTCCTTAATCCCCACTGCACAGCTAAGGACCTGACAGGAACCTTGGTAGAATGATTCTACCGACAATCCAGAAATAACAAGTAGGAAACAGCACTGAATCTGCAACTCTGAGGACATGCCTTTTTCTTTTAAATGGGTCAAGCCAAAATGGACAACCAGACAACAGGAACATAGTTCTGTCCTATTCATTTAAACCTTCTGTATGCTAACATTGCTTTGGATTCAATTACAGTTCTCTGCTGTCTTTTGGACTTAGTCATCTTGAATGGAAATTGCTGTTGGCTCCCTCTTATGGGAAAAAACTTGCCATCACAGCTAGACTTGGGTTTAATAGAGAGCTAAGAGTGCGCCATTTATTTACAAGTTGCTCACAGATTTTAGGCCATGGAGGAGGAAATATCAGTTCAGCTTGAGAACAGATTTCCTTTGTCCTGGCAAGAGCCCCTTAAAAAGCCCTTTTAGTTACGAGTTATGATATTAGACAAGTACTCACACCATGCACGGAGAAGGGTATAACACTCTGTGCTGGGTAAAGATCTCAGGCCTGAAATGCTTCGATTTCCCATGCATGCAAACCCCTTGCCTTTTCAGTTCCAAGTTATTCAGAGGAAAAAAGAAAATCAAACCAGCCACTCTCTTTATGTTTCTTATCACTTCTTGTGATTTAAATTTTGAAGTTTTCTAGCAGTAGTTATTAAGAGGAATAACTAAACACAGTTCTACATGTGTAGATAACATCACTGCTACTTTGATATCTGATTAAAGGCTTTTAAAAATGAACTTGATGAGAAGTAGAGCATGATGGCGTGCACCTGTGGTCCCAGCTACTTAGGAAGCTGAGGCACAAGGATTGTTTGGGGCCAGAAGTTCAAGGCTGTAGTGCACAATGATGGTGCCTGTGAATAGCACTGCACTCCAGCCTGGGTGACATAGTGGACACCGACTGTAGAAATTAATAAGAACAGTTTTCTATTTAATTTGATACTCATTTTTTAAAAATTTTAGTGGCTGTTAAAACTGTCTTTTATCCTGAAAGGATATAAATATTATATATATGTGTGTGTGTGTGTGTGTGTGTGTGTGTGTGTGTGTGTATATATATATATATATTTTTTTTTTTTTTTTGAGATAGAGTCTTGCTCTGTCACTCAGGCTGGAGCGCAGTGGCCCAACCTCAGCTCACTGCAATCTCTGCCTCCCAGGTTCAAGAGATTCTCCTGCCTGAGTAGCTGGGACTATAGGTGTGCACTACCACGCTTGGCTAATTTTTGTATTTTTAGTAGAGGCAGGGTTGCACCACTTGGCCAGGCTGGTCTCGAACTCCTGACCTCAGGTGATGCACCCACCACGGCTCCCAAAGTGCTGGGATTACAGGCATATATATATATATATATAAATATAAAAAATAGATATTTTATGTATATATATAATATATATATACACACTCTTTTTTTTTTTTTTGAGACGGAGTTTCGCTCTTGTGGCCCAGGCTGGAGTGCAGTGGCACGATCTCGGCTCACCACAACCTCGGCCTCCTGAGTTCCAGCGATTCTCCTGCCTCAGCCTCCCAAGTAGCCGGGATTACAGGCATGTGCCACCATGCCCAGCTAATTTTGTATTTTTAGTAGAGACAGGGTTTCTCCATGTTGGTTGGACTGATCTCAAACTCCCGAGCTCAGATGATCCGCCTGCCTCAGCCTCCCAAAGTGCTGGGATTACAGGCATGAGCCACTGCGCCAGCTTTAAATTTTTTTATTAAAGCACTTGAAAAGGTCACATTGGCCGGGCGCGGTGGCTCAAGCCTGTAATCCCAGCACTTTGGGAGGCCGAGACGGGCGGATCACGAGGTCAGGAGATCGAGACCATCCTGGCTAACACGGTGAAACCCCGTCTCTACTAAAAAATACAAAAAACTAGCTGGGCGAGGTGGCGGGCGCCTGTAGTCCCAGCTACTCGGGAGGCTGAGGCAGGAGAATGGCGTAAACCCGGGAGGCGGAGCTTGCAGTGAGCTGAGATCCGGCCACTGCACTCCAGCCTGGGCGACAGAGCAAGACTCCGTCTCCAAAAAAAATAAAAATAAAAATAAATAAATAAATAAACATAAATTTATTTTTTTGGTTTTTACCACTCATTGTTTTATGTGGCATAACAAAACCACATGTAAACAAAACATTGCATAAAGGAGGGAAGCAGTCATTTTATAATACTTTATCATAATAAAAAGATCCACAATAAAACATTCTAAAATGATTCATGAAGGCCAGGCGCAGTGGCTCACACCTGTAATCCTACCACTTTGGGAGGCTGAGGCAGTCTCGGGGGGGCCGAGACAGGCGGATCACGAGGTCAGGAGATCGAGACCATCTTGGCTAACACAGTGAAACCCCGTCTCTACTAAAAAATACAAAAAACTAGCCGGGCGAGGTGGCGGGCGCCTGTAGTCCCAGCTACTCGGGAGGCTGAGGCAGGAGAATGGCGTAAACCCGGGAGGCGGAGCTTGCAGTGAGCTGAGATCCGGCCACTGTACTCCAGCCTGGGCGACAGAGCGAGACTCCGTCTCAAAAAAAAAAAAAAAAAAAAAAAGAAAAGGTCACATAGAACTAAAAGCCTAAAAAGAGTCACTAGCGTATATCTTCTCTTTCATTCTCTTCAGTCCCCCTCGCCAGAGGCAACTGTGTTTTGTCCTTTCACTCTTTCTTCTTGGCATTTGCACATCTATTTCTATTATGCACATATTGCTATCTTTTGATTCATCAATTTTAAACCTTATCAGTCAATTTCCTCTGATTAAAAATGAAGATTTCGTTCTGTTATGCCACTATTCTCTTACCCCATCCTCCCAATATAGTTGTATTTATAATTTGGGGTTAAATAAAGATGCAATGTTTACATGATTTTGCCTATGCAAAATTGTAGGATTGTAGCATATTTTGATTCCTCATCTTTTTTGTTTTTCCTGAAGTAAATAATTGTCTTTTATTTTATTTTATTTTTTATTTTTATTTTTTTGAGACGGAGTCTCGCTCTGTCACCCAGGCTGGAGTGCAGTGGCCGGATCTCAGCTCACTGCAAGCTCCGCCTCCTGGGTTTATGCCATTCTCCTGCCTCAGCCTCCCAAGTAGCTGGGACTACAGGCACCTGCCACCTCGCCCGGCTAGCTTTTTTTGTATTTTTTAGTAGAGACGGGGTTTCACTGGGTTAGCCAGGATGGTCTCGATCTCCTGACTTCGTGATCCACCCGTCTCAGCCTCCCAAAGTGCTGGGATTACAGGCTTGAGCCACCACGCCTGGCCTGTCTTTTATTTTTAAACTTTCTTAGTTTTATTTGTAGTTCTTGATAATTCCCACCCCTTCCGTTTGTCTCTCCCATAAGATAGTTCTATCAGGTAATTTATTAGGTCTAATTTATTTTCTTTTCCCAAAGCCATCTCTTCTAGAGATCTCAATTCCTCTGTTTTTGTTTTGTTTTGTTTTGTGTTTTGAGACAGGGCCTCACTCTATCACCCAGGCTGGAGTGCAGTGCCACAATCACAGCTCACTGCAGCCTCAACCTCCCTGGTTCAAGCAATCCTCCTGGCTCAGATTTCCAAGTAGCTGGGACCATAGGCGCATGCCATCACGCCCAACTAATTTTGTTTATTTTTGTAGAGGTGGGTGTCTCACTATATTACCAGGCTAGTCTTGAACTCCTGACCTCAAGGGATTCTCCCGCCTCGGCCTCCCAAAGTGCTGGGATTACAGACGTGAGCCACCATACCCAGGCCTCAATTCTTTCTCTATCTAAAGTCTTTCCCCTGCCCCCAGATCTGCTACTCAGCTGCCTTCCTGAGATTCACTTCGCCCCTATTGTAGGAATTTAATTTGCCATTCTCTTCGTCATTCTTGGTCTAGTCCCTTGTTTTCAGGTAACACGTCTCCGGTAGTTTTCTGAGAAAGAGTGTGTAAGTGGTAAATTTTTTGAGACCTTTCGTTTTTGAAGATGTTTTTATTCAGTCCTCACACTTGATTTCTACTTTGCTGTGGAAGATAATTTTGAAGACATTGCTCTATTGTCTTTTTACATTTTTATTTATATATATTTTAAATAAAATACATATTGTTTAATCTATAAATAAATAATAAAATATATAAATAAATAATATATAATAAATTATATATAAATAAAATAGATATTTAAAATAATATTTTTAATACATATATATTTTTTATATATATACTTTTTTTTTTTTGAGATATAGTCTCACTCTGTCACCCAGGCTGGAGTGCAGTGGTGTGATCTTGGCTCACTGCAACCTCCACCCCCAGGGTTCTAGCAATTCTCCTACCTCAGCCTCCTGAGTAGCTGGGATTACAGGCGCCTGCCACTACGCCTTGCTATTTTTTTTTGGATTTGTAGTACAGATGGGGTTTTGCCGTGTTGGCCAGGCTGGTTTCGAACTCTTGACCTCAGGTGATCCACCCATCTCAGCCTCCCAAAGTGCTGGGATTACAGGCGTGAGCCTCCGTGTCTGGCCAGGTTTTATATATTTTTAACAGACGGGGTCTTGCTGTATTGCCCAGGCTGGACTCAAAACTCCAGGGTTTGCCAGGCACAGTGGCTCATGCCTGTAATCCCAGCACTTTGGGAGGCTGAGGTGGGCCGATTGCTTGAGCCCAGGAGTTCAAGACCAGCTTGGGCAACATAGTGAGACCCTGTCTCTACAAAAAACTTGAAAAAAAAAAAAAAAAGCTGGGAGTAGTGGCATGTGCCTGTAGTTCCAGCTACTCAGGAGAGCTGAGATGGGAGGATCGCTTGAACCCAGGAGGTTGAGGCTGCAGTGAGCCATGTTTGCACCACTGCACTCCAGCCTGGCCACAGAACGAGACCCTGTCTACAGAAAAATTAAAAAAATACTCCTGGGCTTAAGCTATCCTTCCACCTCAGCCTCCCAAGTAGCTACTACAGTACTACAGGAGTGCTGCCACCGCACCTGCCTTTCCACTGTCTTTTTAAAAAACTGAGACATAATTCACATGCCATAAATTTCACTCTTTGTACATTTTAAAGTGTAGAATTTAGTGGTTTTGAATATATATCCCAGATTGTGCAATTATCACCACTATCTAATTTTAAAACATTTTCATCACCCCAATAGAAACGCTGTACCCATTAGCAGTCACTCCTTCTTTCCTCTCCCTCTAGCTCCTGGGAGCCACTCATCTGCTTTCTGTCTCTACGGATTTGCCTATTCTGGACATTTCATATAAATGGAATCACACAATACGTAACCTTTTGTATCTGGCTTCTTTCACCCAGCATAATGTTTTCAAGGTCCATCTATGTTCTAGCTTGTATCAGTACTTCATTTTTGTGTGTGTGGCTGAATAATATTCTATGATAGAACACATTCTGTTTATTCACCCATCAGTTGATGCACCTGTAGGTTGTTTCCACTTTTTGGCTACTGAAATTATGCCTCCATTAACATTTGTTTGTAAGTTTTTGTGTAAACATGTATTTTCAGCTCTCTTGTGTATATACCTTTGGAGTGCAAACATATGGTAACTCTATGTTTAACTTTTTGTGGAAAAGACTCCATTGTCATCCAACTTTAAAGATTGCTGTTGACAGCCTGGGCAACATAGTGAGACCCTGTCCCCACAAAAAAAATGAAAAACTTTGCCAAGTGTGGTGGCACATGCCTGTAGTTCCAGCTACTCAAGAAGCTGAACCCAGTTAAGGCTGCAGTGGGCCATGATCATGCCACTGCACTCCAGTCTGGGCAACAAAGTGAGACTTAATCTCTTAAAAAAAAAAAAAAAGGCAAAGGTTGCTGTTAAGAAGTCTGAAGCCTTTCTAAATCGGTGTGACCTTTCTTTGTTTTATCTCTCTCCAGAAGCTGTAGAATCATCCCTTCATCCCCAAAGTTGCAAAAATTTCATAATGATATGCCTTTTTATGGGTCTGTTTTCATCAATTGATCAGTGTACTGGCTGGGCTTTTTTCAATTGTGAAATCTAGGTTGTTAAGTGCTGGATGATTTCCTCCGTGGCATGAAGACTGCTACTTACAGCCGTGCAATTTGTACACTGCACAAAGGTGCTCTGCTGAGGAGGTGGGTGGGGGCCAAAATGTATCCCGGATTCCATTCACTAGACTGTGTGCCTTAACCTGAAGCTACATCTGCTTGGAGGAGGAGCATCTTTTTCATTCACCAAGCTCTGTGCCCACAGGATGCATTCCCTCACAGTAGGTGTGTTTTCCTCACCTTTACACCAAGGTGACCTATAACGCTGGTGGTGGCCCTGCCCTCTTTTTTCTGTATTCACTCTTTGGGATTCCTATTATTCAGACATTGGATCTCCCAGATTTAGTCTTAAAAATCCCTATATTTTCTCTCCTTTTTCCTAAACAACTTCAACAAACCCTTCTGAACCCTTTGAGGATTCTGGGATATCTAGACGGTTGGTTCTAGGTTTTCTCCACTGCTGATTTAGGATTCCAGTTTTCTCCTGTCTGTTACCACTTCTTCACCCGCTTTATATTTCCCAAATTTTGTTGTTCTGTCTTTCACTCAACTAAAATTATCTCAGTGCTATCCATGTGACAGGCCCTGTTCTAGGTTCCTAGGGTACAGTAGTGAATGACATAGACCAAGATTCCTGCCCTCAAGAAGCTTACATTCTAAAGGGGAGAGCAGAGGATAAGCAATAAACGTAATAAATTATATACTATGGTAGAAAATAAGTGCTATGGGGGAGAAAAGCAAAGTAGAGTAAGGCGGTGGATGCAAAGGTGGGAGGCAGGGAGGAGGCACGGGCTGAAAATTTAAATAGAGAAGTCAGGTAGGCCTTATCAAGAAGGTGAGATTTAGGCTGGGCACGGTGGCTCATGCCTGTAATTCCAGCACTCTTGAGAGGCTGAGGTGGATGGCTCACCTGAGGTCGGGAGTTCAAGACCAGCCTGGCCAACATGCAAAACCCCATCTCTACTAAAAATACAAAAATTAGCTGGGCATGGTGGCAGGCACCTGTCATCCCAGCTACTCAGGAGGCTGAGGCAGGAGAACTGTTCCAACCCAGGAGGCGGAGGTTGCAGTGAACCAAGATCACGCCACTGCGCTCCAACCTGGGTGACAAAGTGAGACTCCGTCTCAAAAAAAAAAAAAAAAAAAAAAAAAAAAAGTGAGATTTAAGCAAAGATGTGAAGGAAGCGAGGGAATCATCCATATGAATGTAGAAGGAATATTCCAGGTGTTGCTTGATGATATTGTATCCTAAGAAAAGAAAAAGAGTATTCCAGGCAGAGAAAACAGCCAAAGCAAAGGCCCTAAGGCAGGAACAACCAGTGTGTTCAAATAGCAACAAGAAGGCCACTGTGTCAGCAGCAGGGTCAGAGAACGGGAGGTAAGTAAGGAGATGAGTTCAGGAGGTAATGGAGGACTGAATCAATTAAGGTCTTGAAGACTATCATAATGTCTTGATTTTATGGCTTATGGTCATCCTCCTGCCTTATCCTCCAAAGTGTGGAATTACAGGCATGAGCCACAACACCCAGTGAAGTAGAGCCATTGCAAGGTTTTCAGCAGAGGAATGATATGACCTGTGTTTTAAAAGGATCGCCCTGCTTCTATAATTAGAAGACACTTTGGAGGTCAAGAAGAGATGCAGAGAGACCAACTAGAGGAGCTGTTGCAGGAATCCGGATGAGAGATGAGGAGTGTACCAGTGGAAATGGTGAAAAGTTGTCATATTATATATATTTGAGAGGCAGGGTCAAAATATATCTTGACAGTTTGAGTGTGAAATGAGAAAGAAACAGAGGAGCCAAGACTGACTTCATGGTTTGGAAGGATGGAGTTACCATTAGCTGAGATGGAGAACATGTAGGTGGAGCAGGCTTTGGTCGGGGGAGATGAAGTGTTCAGATTTTGATATGCTGAGTTTGAGATATCTATTAGATATGGAAGTAGAGATGTGAATATGTAGATGGTTAAATAAATCTGGAGTTTTGGAGAAAGGTCTAAGCTGGAGATACAAAATCGAGACTGGTTGGCGAATAGATGATTGGCAAAGGGAGGAAAGTCTCGGTGGGAACACTGAGTAGAGACAATTCTGAATGTTTTGCCACGAAGGGGAGCAAAGAAATGGTGTGGTAACTGGAGGAGACAATGGGGTCAAGGTTTTGTTTTGTTTCTCAGATGGGAAAGATAACAGTAGGTTTGATTCTGATGGGAAATCCTGTAGAGAGCAAGAAGTTAACAATGTTGAAGATAGAGAATTCCTGTAGCAATGTCCTCAAGCACATGAGAGAGGATGGGCTGTTGTTGGAGTAACCATACATTCTATATTTACCTTGGAACAGCCCAAGTTTTTGCTTGTTGTTCTGGTGACTTCTCCAGTTAGCATCCTCTTTCTTTCTCAAGTGTACCAATTTGGACAATGAATTACTTGACTACCCTGGATCTACCGCACCAAGGGAGGAATTGGCGTAAGACAGCAAGAGGATAGAGAACATAGGTGCAGATGAGAGTGAGGGGGTAGGTGTGTTGGTGGGAGTCTACAGAAGTTGCCTTCTGCTTGTGTCAATCTTACAGTGAAGCTCAAAGCAGAGTCATCAGCCAGAGTGAGGATGGGAGAGGAAGTTGTTGGGACTTTGAGAGGACAGGAATAGGAATTAAATATTGGTGCTTCTTTTTTCCTGATCTTTCTATCATTGTGTTTTATGTCTTCTTTAATTAATTAATTAATTATAGAGGCTGGGTCTGTCTCTGTCACCCAGGCTGGAGTGCAGTGGTGTGATCATGGCTCACTGTAACCTTGAACTCCTGGGCTTAGGTGATTCTCCTGCCTCAGCCTCCTGAGTAGCTGGGATTACAGGCATGAGTCACCATGCCCAGTTCCTATGTCTTCTTTTTCTTTTTCTTTTCTTCTTTCTTTTCCTTTACATTAGTCTTAGTAGGAATTTCAGATGTAGCAAAATTGAATGCATGTTAATCATCTAGAAAAGCATTATTCATTCAATTTCTTTCATATTTTAACTTGGTGGTCTCCAAAGTTAAGTGCAAGCACCCCAGAAGATTTTTTTAAAAACTATCTCTGGGGTGCAAGAAAAATATCAAAGATGATTCTGTTGAGACACTGACAGACAGACAGAAAGAAAAATACCAAAGGACTAAGGACTTTTCTTTTTTTCTTTCTTTCTTTTTTTGGAGACAGGGTCTCACTCTGTCACCCAGGCTGAAGTGCAGTGGCACGATCTTGCCTTACTGCAACCTCTCCCTCTCAGGCTCAGGTAATTCTCCCTCCTCCCACCTGAGCCTCCCTAGTAGCTGACACTAGAGGCCCACACCACCTTGCCTGGCTAATTTTTGTATTTTTTGTAGAGACAGACCATGTTGCCCAGGCTGGTCTTGAACTCCAGGACTCAAGCAATCCACCTGCCTTGGCCTCCCAAGTGTTGGGATTACAGGCGTGAGCCACTGCACCCCACCAAAGGACTTTTCTTTATAATGTTTTTAACTCATTGTTAATTTCTACTTTTTTGTTTAAAATGTTTTAAAATAAATAATTTATAAATATAAATAAATATATATATATATATATATATATATATATATATATATATGGGGTCACATGCTCAGTGTTTGTTACTGATAGAGGTACATGATCAAAAGAGCTTGGAGGCCACTACATTAAACTATGAATTTTGTAAATATAATTTGCATTGATTTCAATTTACACATGACTTGATTTATAGCTACATCATTAAAAAAGCCACTACATGTGATATTGTACAGAAATTATGTGATATTGTATAGAAATTATGCTTGTGACATTGTACAGAAATATGCTTGCAATGGGAATGAAACTGATTCCAGCATTCATCCTGGAACAAACTTCCCCCCAAACTTCGATTACTCGAGAAAAATGTGTTTTTAACTCCCCATGTAACACTGATATTTTTCCTGATAAATCTGGGAGGCAGTACCCTACAGTGCCTTTGGGACCACATTAAATTAACAATGACATATTAAGTGCCTGATTGCCATGGCAGATGTAAGTTCTCCTGCCTACAAAAAAACTGATTGAAATTTGCATACATGACCGGGCACGGTGGCTCACGCCTGCAATCTCAGCACTTTGGGAGGCCAAGGCAGGTGGATCACCTGAAGTCAGAAGTTCAAGACCAGCCTGGCCAACGTGGTGAAACACCATCTCTGCTAATAATACAAAAAAATTAGCCAGGTCTGGTGGTGCAAGCCTGTAATCCCAACTACTTGGGAGGCTGAGGCAGGAGAATGGCTTGAACCCGGGAGGCAGAGGTTGCAGTGAGCCAAGATCGCACCATTGCACTCCAGGCTGGATGACAAGAGCAAAACTCCGTCTAAAAAAGAAAAGAAAAGAAATTTGCATACATATACCCTTCTATTGCTGCAGGGACCTTCAGTTCATTGTGTGTGGCTGTAATATTAAGGAGTGACTTGGGGTATGTGAAGCAATAGAAATGAGAACGAAAACTAAGAGAACTAATGAAGAAGAGGAACAGCAAAAAATGCAGCTGATCTTGGATTGTTAGTTGAAAGGAGCAGTTACATTTTAGCTTTTGTACTTGAAGCTTAAGTACTTCTTTCTTTTTGCTTTGCCCATCTATGCTAATTATCCATCATTCCCAAAAGATTTAATTTTATTAATCCAGTGTTAAAAGCAGAGATCCATAAATAGAGTTTTAATTCAGAAATATCCTACTATAGCCCAGTGTTCCCAGCATAATGAATTCACTGTGTAATTAAAAGTTTGATTAAACTAGAACCTACAAAAATATCATGTTTCTGAACTAATGTCCATAAATAGACTCAAAGGTCGACCCAGTATTCTCTATACATTAGATGTATTCATATAATTTACTATACACTTTTCCAAAGCAAAGCAAAAAAAAAAAAAGCGTTATTTCTATGGTTATAAAAGAAGCGTTTATCTGCTTGAAAAAATTACTAAGTCTGTGTGAGTGGGGTCTGTCGTGGGCCAAGCTGCAAAGATCTGGCATGCATCTACCACAAGAGGGCAGTAGCACTCAACCGTTAATAGGGAACCCAGCAGAGCGCTGGAGGCTCATTAGAGGAATCATTAGAGCAGGTCGTTAACGCATCAACCTCTGGAAAGGACAGGGAAACAGGAACCACCGTCCAGACACTTTCGGAGCTTCTGTCTCGGTAACAATAAGACAGGAAATAAGCAACAGGGTCTTGTGAAAGAGAGCGACCTCGCTCACCATCCTCGTGTCGTTGAATCACCATGGAGATGGCGACTAGCTTAATAATGGCTGCAGATGGGTGTCTGCTCATGTGGATGTTCAGATAAGACCACTGTGGCAGGGGTCAAAGGAACAGAGCTCTTCATGGGCATTACGGAAGGGCGGAAGAAAAGCTGAGGGGAGCAGCAGAGCTGTTCTGTCTCCGAAAATTAGGACTTTTAGGAGTGTCCTAGGTTGAATTTTATTTTATTTAGCTTCATATCATTGAGACATTAAGACTATCTTTAGAAACCTGTGTCATTTACCTTGTAGGGTTTCCAGGAAACTAATTCATAGAAAGAGAGATGAATTGGCCGGGCGCGGTTGCTCATGCCTGTAATCCCAGCACTTTGGGAGGCTGAGGCGGGCAGATCATCTGAGGTCAGGAGTTCGAGACCAGCCTGACCAACATGATGAAACTCCGTCTCTACTAAAAATATAAAAATTAGCCAGACGTGGTGGTAGGCGCCTGTAATCCCAGCTACTTGGAAGGCTGAAGCAGGAAAATTGCTTGAACTCAGGAGATAGAGGTTGCAGTGAGCCCACAAGGTGCCACTGCACTCCAGCCTGGGCAACAGAGTGAGACTCCATCTCAGAAAAAAAAAAAAAAAGAAAGAAAAGAGAAAAGAATTGTAAAACAAATGCACCTTCAATATTTTAAGTACGTATGTCGATTGGTCTAGTGTTGCCCATAAAATGAATTGTGATCTCATGAGCAGCACCTGTTTTTGTTTTTATTCCTAATTCTCTCTAATGTTACTGAGCTATAATCTGGAAAGACGTTTAGTATTTGAAATACCTAATTCATTATTCCTTAATTTAATGTTTCAGTTTAACATTTATTGAAGACTTACAATTGAATGAGAAAAGACAATGCCAGGGTGGTGTGTGTGTAAGCATATGTGTGCGTTAAAACAGAGCATTTTAGAAAATTAATTGGATCCACGTTTTAAAGTCAGCTTCAAATAAAAATTGAGACTTGTGAAAGTTTTCCACATTTTATGTGCCTTTCCTATCCCGTAGTATACCTTTTGTTGTATAGTTCCTTCCAAACCATAGGACAGCTAAACCTAATTCAGAGAATCTTGTTCCTTTGTGTTGATAAAAGACAAGAAAATAAAATACGTTCTGCTTAGCAATTCTAATAGATCATTGCCATTACTGTTAATAAGCTATTGGATGGAAGACTTGATATTTAAAAGCTTTTGCTCAATTAAAAAAAAAAAAGCCAGGTGCGGGGGCTCATGCCTGTAATCCCAGCACTTTAGGAGGCCTAGGTGGGAGGATTGCTTGAGGCCAGAAGTTCAAGACTAGCCTGGGCAACATAACAATACTCCGTCTCTATGATTAAAGATAATGAATAAATTATTTATTTATAATTATAAATAAATAAATAATAAAGCTTGAACTCAATTGTAACTAAATGGTTTACTCAAATCAGCAAACATGTATTGGGTTAGGCAGTGAGTTAGTCACTAGGAATAACAGAAATGAATAAAACAGACTTGTAGGTGAGAGGCATCTGAAAGAAAGGGGGTAGTTATTATTATTATTATTATTATTATTTGAAATGGAGTCTCACTCTGCCACCCAGGCTGGAGTGCAGTGGCACAATGTCAGTTCACTGCAATCTCCACTTCCCAGGTTCAAGTGATTCTCCTGCCTCAGCTTCCCGAGTAGCTGGGATCACAGGTGCCCACCACCACACCTGGCTAATTTTTGTATTTTTAGTAGAGATGGGGTTTCACCATGTTGGCCAGGCTGATCTCGAACTCCTGACCTCAAGTGATCCACCCACCTCTGCCTCCCAGTGTGCTGGGATTACAGGTGTGAGTCACCGCACCCAGCTAATAGTTAATATTTTTGAGCAACTACTCTGGGACAGATCTTCACAAATATTTTCTCAGCCTCTGGTCCCAGCTACTTGGGAGGCTGAAGTGGGAGGATCACCTGAGCATGGGAGGTCGAGGCTGCAGTGAGCCATGATCATGCCACTGCACTTCAGCCTGGGCGACAGGGCAAGACCCTGTCTCAAAAGAAAAAACAATTCTTCCAATTTTGTTTTATGGGAGAAGAAACTGAGGCTCAGAGCAGTTAAGTGACAAAACTCATTGGTGTAGAGCCAAGATCTGTTAAACTCTAGATAGTCTTTCCATTGGACAGAACCCACATCTGTTCAACTCTATATAGTCTTTCCATTGGACCATTCTATTTGAATATTAGTCACTGACTCCTGGGAAAAAGCAACTTTTATGAATGACAGTTTAACAGTTTTCAATTTTAAAAACTTAAAACATATAATGGTGTGCAGTTACTACATAGCTTTAAATAATTTTTAATTAGAAAACATTTCAAACATGCAAGTATAGAGAATAACACCTGCATAGTCATTATGAAGCTATATTCTATATCCAACCTTAACACTGTGTTTGAGTTAGACTTTCTAAAGAAAACATTATAAGAACAGTTAAGGATTCCTATCCTTCCTCGATCCCACTGTCTTCTTGTCTTTCCCTAGAGATAATACTATCATGAATTTGGTATTAGTTTCATGCATGATGTCCTATTTTTACCATATGCTAATGAATCCATAAATAATATAATACTATCTTGCAGGTTTTAAAACTGTTTAATTGTGTCCAAAAGTACATATTATTCTATGACTTACTTTTTCTATTGAATATTTTGAGATTTATTCATGAATACAAATAACTAATTCTTTGTTAACTGCTGTCAAGTATTCCATTGTATGACTACACCAAAATTTATCCATAATCCTGTAAATACAAGATTCTGCTTGGTTTTGACTCAAAACATATCTAATGAACTTTAATCATAATACTGGAACTTATCATCTTAATAGTGAAGTGTAAAACTATCCACTCTTACTTTTTTCTTCCTGATGCAGGTCATTCCCGAACCGAAGTATGGAAATTTGGTAATGTTGTCATTGAACATCTATACCACTGGATACACATCTGTTCAGCTCTCACGAAGATAACCAAAAAACTAAATAGTTCTATTACACCCCCGTTGCCCTCCAAGACTGACAATTATATGTATGCAAAAATGCCAGGGGAAGGTTTGCAAGAGAAGTGATCATGAATGATAATGGAATTGGTACTGTATTTAGGATCCTTTGTTCATGTTCAGTTTTGTTTGTTAACTATAAAATATTTTCCACTGGAAAGGGGTACCCATAAAAGTCTTCTGCTCCTAACATTTTTCTCAGCACTTTCTAAACCGAAGAGTGGTACCTAAGAAGAAATTTAGCCAAAAAATATCCAGCGAAGGTAGCCATAGCCAAGTGTATTCAAGTATGTTATAGAATATATTTGAAAGCTTCCTTTCAGTTTGAGCTTTGTATCTGCTGTGGAACTGTTATGGTTGATTGAGTAGTTATTTTTCATTCTTATAAGGTGCAAAGTAACAACTGAGGATTTAGAAAACAAGAATACCAAACAGAATACCAAATAATAAAGATAAACCAAAAGAATACCAAATAATAAAGATTTTTAAGAAATGGACTGAGAATTGTTTTTCTAATTTTTCAAAGACTTATAGCATCACCTCTTCCCTCTCTCTGCTCCCCCTACTCTTGCCTTAACAACTCAAGTCATTTTTAACTTATTAATTTTTAATTTTTGTGGGTACATAGTAGGTGTACATATTTATGGGGTACTCAAAAGTGATTTTAATGAACAGAAATTCTTGTGGGAAAATGTCCATGACTCATGGAAAAAAGAAGACACTTTTTAAATGATAAAAACCTCTTCACTTTAAGAAGTGCAAAAAGAATTTATATTTGTTTAAAGCTTGTTTTTATGACAAACTTTACTGCTCTGTGGTGAGATTTCATTTTGCAATAAGATATCTGATGACAGAGTCCAGTTTTAATAACACTTTGGGAAATTAAACTTTATTTTCTTTATTAGATTGACAAAATGTGATGTGTCCAAATATCTTATAATTTGAGATTGGCTGTCCCTTTTTAACCTTTTCTGATAAGAGGGCGGTGTTATTACCAGTCCTCCTCTCTAGGATGATCACATGCCGGTTTTAACCTATATGCCTGTTTCATATTTGGAAGAGGGCTTTTTAGGGCATTCACAGCAACATTTCAAGAAACAATGTTCTTGAAGATATTAAACTGATAACCACATATCCTGATGGCTTCAGAACAAGTTTACAGAGTTCACTGTGAATACAAATGGCATTTTAGGGAGCAAGGAAGGAAAGATTTTGCAGAATGCTATGTTTGTAACCATTATCCTGGAAATCAAATTAACTAAATGACTTCTAGCTTGATAACAAATATCATACATTTGCATGGCACTTTAACTTGAAGTATTTTCACATACTAGCTTATCTGATTCTTCCAAATATCTCTAAAGTGGGTAGTCCTGATATTATCTCCATTTTATTTTATAAATGAGTTGCTCACTTCACAATGGGTATAAGAGGCAGAGCGGACCTAGCACCTAATTTCTGGTTTATTGCCCTTGCCAGCACCCTAGAAATCTCACTCACACT
Organism: Theropithecus gelada; assembly: GCF_003255815.1. Lineage (NCBI taxonomy): Eukaryota > Metazoa > Chordata > Mammalia > Primates > Cercopithecidae > Theropithecus > Theropithecus gelada. The sequence continues at coordinate 3,723,143 of NC_037684.1, forward strand.
TTCCAGCTTTCTTACTAGGCTAATGACCATGCTGTCAGTCTTTTGAAAACTACTTTAAAATTTGCAGCCAACAAGCCAGATTGGTTAAATTTATTAAATAATCATTCAAGTAAAATACTGTCCTTCAACCTTAGGAGCTTATATTTTGAGTGAGGAAGATGTTATTTATACCTGACAAAGGTTAGATACAGATTTATATATAAATCCATTTATTTCACTGTTAATAGATTTATTTATTATATTTACATATGCTTCAGAAGCTTGGACTTGATTAACTGAATTTGTTATTGGCTCTTTCCTCACAGTTCATAGGTAACAATGACACTGCACAGTGTAGACCATCCAGACCACTTTCTTTCCTTTGCTTTCTTTTTTATTTTTTTAAGTGACGGGGTCTCGCTCTGTCCCCCAGGCTGGAGTGCAATGGCTTGATCATAACTCACTGCAGCCTTAAACTGCTGGACTCAAGTGATCCTCCTGCCTCGGCCTCCCAAAATGTTGAGATTATAGGCATGAGCCACTGTGCCCAGCTTCACTTTCTTTTATACTTTTGGCTTGTCATGATTCAGGAACATCATGAAGTGTAAAGATAATGACTTTGGAATCTCAAAAAAGCTCCAACTGCCTTTTTAAACAGCTTTACTAACATATCCACATACCATAAAAGTTACCCATTAAAGTGCAGAATTAATTTTTGTTATATATTTAGAGAGTTGTACTACCCTCACCACAATCAATTTTGGATTTTTTTTTTTTTTTCCCCGAGACGGAGACTTGCTCTGTTGCCCAGGCTGGAGTGCTGTGGTGCATCTCGGCTCACTGCAACCTCCTGGGTTCAAGCCTCCTGGGTTCAAGCGATTCTCCTGCCTCAGCCTCCCGAGTAGCTGGGATTACAGGTGTCGGCCACCACGCCCGGCTTTTTTTTTTTTTTTTTTTTTTTTTGTATTTTTAGTAGAGACTGGTTTTTGCTAGTTTGCCAGGCTGGTCTCAAACTCCTGACCTCGTGATCTGCCCACCTTGGCGTACCAAAGTGCTGGGATTACAGGCGTGAGCCACGAGCCCGCCAAACATTTTGATCATCCCAATAAGACACCACATACCCATTAGCAGTCACTCCCCACTTTCTCCTACCCCCAGCCCTAGGCAACCGCTAATTTTTTTTCTCTACGGATTTGCCTATCTGGACATTTTGCATAAAATATGTGGTCTTTTGTAATTGGCCTCCTCTTCCCTCATTTTTTTTTTTGAGATAGAGTCTCACTCTGTCGCCCAGGCTGGAGTGCAGTGGTGCAATGTTGGCTCACTGCAACCTCTACCTCCCGGGTTCAAGTGATTCTTGTGCCTCAGCCTCACAGGTAGTTGGGATTACAGGCATGCACCACCACGCCTGGCTAATTTTTGTATTTTTAGTAGAGACAAGCTTCACCATGTTAGCCAGGCTGGTCTTGAACTCCTGGCCTCAAGTGATTGGCCCCCTCAGACTCCCAAAGTGCTGAGATTACAGGCATGAGCCAGTGCACCCAGCCAATTCCCTCTTAATCTAAATAGGCTTAAGCGACCAGATGCCCTGAACTTCTGGACATTATCAATCCTCCAACTCAGAAGACCATTTGAAGGTAATTTAAGAATTGTGCAGGCCGGGCGCGGTGGCTCATGCCTGTAATCCCAGCACTTTGGGAGGCTGAGGCGGGCAGATCAACTGAGGTCAGGAGTTCGAGACCAGCCTGACCAACATGGAGAAAACCCATCTCTACTAAAAATACAAAATTAGCTGGGTGTGGTGGCACATGCCTGTAATCCCAGCTACTTGGGAGGCTGACGCAGGAGAATCACTTGAACCTGGGAGGCGGAGGTTGCGGTGAGCCGAGATCGTGCCACTGTACTCCAGCCTGGGCAACAAGAGCGAAACTCCGTCTCAAAAAAAAAAAAAAAAAGAATTGTGCATTCCTCTCATATAGGAGGTTTTCTGCAATGCCACCCCCACAAAACTTCACTTCACATCATCAACGCCATGTTCTTACTCTCCTTTCACAGAATCTTGTTACGAAGACCTCTCTCAGGATCAGAAAAAGTAACTATTGGATACTAGACTTGGTACCTGGGTGACGAAATAATATGTACAGTGAACCCCTATGACACAAGTTTACCTATATAACCAACTTGCACATGTACCCCACAACCTAAAAGTTAAAAAAAAATTTAAAGCAAAAATAAAAATTTTAATTAAAAAACTCAACTGATAAGATCAGTGAATTAAATATTGCCTATTTCACCTGTTTTCTGGTTATAAATATAGCTCACCACTTTGAAAGTAGGGCCATTGTGAACCATCTTTGGTCTAGAATGCTGTCCAGTTCCATAATCTTTTTCTTGGTCAAATTTGTTAAATTTATAAATAAATAAATATTGCCTAATTTCTCTGCCCTTAAGCTTGGTTATTACCCTCAGTAGGTGTACCATCTCCTAGTCATTAACCGTATTTAACCTCTCCTCCATCTACTGTCTGAGCTTAGACTGTCCTGCCCAATCACTTCAAGTGATTTCACTTTGTGAAATGGCCTAATATAAAAAGCACCCAAACCATGGACAAGCCAAACTGGGAAACAGCAATGGGAGCAGTGTCTAAAAGGAAATTAAGGCCGCGCACAGTGGCTCACGCCTGTAATCCCAGCAGTTTGGGAGGTCGAGGCGGGCAGATCACTAGGTCAGGAGTTCGAGACCATCCTGGCCAATATGGTGAAACCCCGTCTCTATTAAAAATACAAAACTTCGCTGGGCGTGGTGGTGCGCACCTGTAATCTCAGCTACTCGGGAGATGAGCAGAAGAATTGCTTGAACCTGGGAGGTGGAAGTTGCAGTGAGCCAAGATCGCGCCACTGCACTCCAGTCTGGGCAACAGAGTGATACTCCGTCTCCAAAAATAAGTAAGTAAATAAATAAATAAAACTTAAAAAATAATAAAAGGAAATTAAGTGTTTAGAGAGGCCAAAGGTGTCATGAGAGGCCTTGAAGGAAGTTGGTGCATAGTGCCTTCAATATGCTATAAGTTAGCAGAAACTATAGGTAGAGAAAAGGTGTGAGTAGTTGGTTGGGGAAAAGATTGGGTGCAAAGAGAAGAAACTGAAAGTAGTGAAGTTAACATTAGTAACACTAGTGTCAAAAGATTAAATGGAAGATCCAAGGGTTTCGGTAATGGATCCAATTTAGTCAACTGTTCTGTTCTGGAAGTTGAAGATGATTGGAAATTTCTGTTGTATAATAACCATGAGGATGGTAGTGATGATACTATCTTTTACTGGTTTACCCAGCTTGTCCTTACAGCATTTCTGGTTAAAGTTTCAAAAGTTGGGTTCCAAAATGTTAGGAGGCTTCTCTGTGCCCTTATTCACCGCTGCAGTTACCACCACTGCTGCAGACTCTACAACACTGCATCTGAGAAACTGTCCCTTCTAGCCTAGGGAAAATCCCATGACCGCTTCATTAAAATGTCCCAAAGGCAATGGAAGAATACAGAATATACCAATTGAAAAACTCAAATTATCTAGGATATTGAGTTCCCCCCTGGGTAATTATGGGTAACTAATTCCCCATTCAGTCTCTTCAAGCAAGAGGCAGGCAGCCCTGGCAGGGGGCTTTATTTTTTACTCTTTATTTTAAGCAAAGTAACACATACTCCTAAAAAGTCATTCTGTTACACAAGGTCTGCTGAGACCACGGCATTTCCCAGCCCCACCTTACCTCTATTTTCCTTGCTTCTGAATCAACTACTTTCAATTCTTTTTGCTCAGGAGTTGGTAAACAGCCCATTGGCCAAATCTGGCCAGCTGCCTGGTATGGTAAAGTTTTATTGGAATAGGTACGCCCATGTCTACGGCTGCTTTCACATTATCAGGGCAGAGTTGAGTAGTTGCCACAAAAACCACATGGGTCACATGGACTAAATTATTTGCTATCTGACTGCAGTAAAAGTTTGCCAACCTCTATTTCAGCTGTGGTTTTGACATTTACCTTTATATTGTTAAATTACATGCTTGTGTGGCTATTTTTGTTTTTCCGATTTAGGCAATATCTATTAATCTCCCAGTATACAATACAAAGATTTAGCTCCTTCCTCAGCATACATACACACACACTTCCCATTCTTCTCAATATTATTACATAGTAATTTAATCAGAATATATAAATATTCAGTGTTTATATTATCATGATTATGTATGCTATTTAGAGCTTAGCCATGTTGTAAATTACAATTATTTTCCATTCCTGTACATCCTTTTGCTTTCCCTAGAGTTAATGTCAAAAGAAAACTGGAGTGGCTATAATATCACACAAGTAGATTTCAGAGCAAAGAATATTATAATGATAAAGGTTATTTGATAATGAAAAGTCAATTAAGAAGACATTACAATCGTAAACCTAATGACAGAGCTTCAAAATACATGACGTTAAAACTGATAGAACTTCAAGTCTATAGACATAAAATGGTTACCCAGGACTGGAGGATTTGGAGGAAAATAGGAGCGACTAATAGGTACATGGTTTCTTTGCTGGGTATTAAAAATAATCTAAAAGTGGCCAGGCGCAGTGGCTCACACCTGTGATCCCAGCACTTTGGGAGGCCGAGGCAGGTGGATCACCTGAGGTCAGGGGTTTGAGACCACCCTGGCCAACATGGAGAAATCCTGTCTCTACTAAAAATACAAAAATTAGCCGGGTGTGGTGGCACATGCCTGTAATCCCAGCTATTTGGGAGGCTGAGGCAGGAGAATCGCTTGAACCCAGGAGGCTTGAACCCAGGAGCTTGCAGTGAGCCAAGATGCACCACAGCACTCCAGCCTGGGCAACAGAGCAAGGCTCTGTCTCAAAAAAAAAAAAAAAAATCTAAAATTGATTGTGGTGAGGGTAGTAGAACTATGACTATACTAAAAATACAGCTTTACTCTACTAAACACCACTGAATTGTACACTTTAAATGAATGAATTGTACGATATGTGAATTACCGCTCAATAAAAATTTTAAAAAAGATTTTTAAAAATATTATACTAGACAGAAATCTGAATCTACACAAAGACATGGAAACATGAGAAATGATAAATACGTGGGTAAACATATTTTTCCTATTCAAAAAAATCTTTTTAAAAACGAATTTACTTTTTATAGCAAAAATAATTTATCGTGCATTTACGACATAGTGACAATAGCACAAACTAGGAGATAAAATGGAAGTATACTTTTGTAAGCTTCTTATACTATACAGAAAGCGGTAGATTCTTACTTTAAGGTAGACTGTGATAAGTTTAAGACATGTATTAGAAACCCTAAAGCAACAGCTTAAAAAAATAACAAGCAAAGAAGTATGGTCAATAAACCAACAAAGGAGGCTGAAGCATGAAAATCATAAGCTGAATCACAGTTGGGAAAAGTAGAAAACAGCAATCATACTTTTTTTTTCTTTTTTTTGAGATGGGGTCTGGCTACGTTGTGCATGCTGGCCTCAACCTCCCAAAGTGCTGGGACTACAGGCCTGAGCCACCCCACCCAGTCTGCAATCATAGTCACTTTAATGAAAACGTTTTAAACATCCAAATTAAATGGAAGAGACTGTCAGACTGGATAAAAAAGACCCAACTATATTCTGTCAACGTGTGATCCAATTTGAATATAAATACACAGATTAAAATCGGTTGAAAAACATACACTATGCTAGCATTAATCAAAAGAAAGCCAGTTATATTTAGAGCAGACCAAGCAAAGAATAAAGGAAGAAAGAGGGCCACTTCTTAATGCTATAGAGGTTAATGCAAGAGAACATAACAATCCTAAATGTTTACATACCTAACTTCAAAATACATGACACAAACTGATAGAATTGAAAGGAGAAGCAAATTCACAATTATAGTTGGAGACTTCAACATCCTTCTCTCAGTAATTGATCTCTTTGGCTGCTCTGAGACTAGTCTGGAATGAACCAAGAGTGAATGAGTGCACAGATGTGGGTAGAGTTTTCAAAAAGGTATCATATATGGGCCGGGCACGGTGGCTCATGCCTGTAATCCCAGCAATTTGGGAGGGCGAGTCCGGCGGATCACCTGAGGTCGGGAGTTCGAGACCAGATGGAGAAACCCCGTCTGTACTAAAAATACAAAACTAGCCGGGCCTGGTGGCACATACCTGTAATCTCAGCTACTCGGGAGGCTGAGGCAGGAGAATCGCTTGAACCCAGGAGGTGGAGGTTGCGGTAACCGAGTTCGTGCCTTTGCATTCTAGCCTGGGCAACAAGAGCGAAACTCAGTCTCAAAAAAATAAATAAATAAAAATAAAAAATAATTTTGGTCCCATGTAAGGTATTATTAATACATGGATTTTCATTTTTCGCCTAATTATCCTGAACCAGTTAAACTGAACACTTGCAAGTGGGTAGGGGGAATATCGATAGCCATGGCCGTGGTTTTCAAACTTCAGTATCAGAATTACCCGCGGGTTAAAATTCAGATAACTCTCTCCACTCCAAAACTTCTGATTCGGCGGGTTTGGGGTGGGGCCCGAGAATTTGTCATTTTAACAATATCTCCCGTTGTGGTGATGCCGCTGGTCGCAGAACCACACTCTGGAACAACTGGCCTAGAACGTTGTCATTCTTTTCTCCTACAGATTTTGAGGCAGCCGGTGGGCTCCGAAACAAAACAGAGGCCACGGGACCCGATTCCCAGTACGGTAGAAGTGACTCAAACCAGCCACTCAACAGACAAGCAGAATCCGGGGCCCCCAAAGCCGCGCGAGAGTTTAAGTGACGTCATCGGCGTCAGCGTCACGGTGGCGTCGGCCACGTTCAGCGGACACGGGAGCAAGATGGCGATTCCGGGCAGGCAGTGAGTGATGCGGGAGTTAGGGTCAGGCTGGGGGATGAGAAACTACGGCGACTGTGTCTTTGGCTGAGGAGTTTTAAATGCGCTGGAAGTGAAGGGACTGTGTCTTCAGGGGTACAGACGGGAAAAAACGAGAAGTCCTGAGGAACGTAGATTCCCCTCCCCCGTACATTTTCCAGGATGGAAGCTCGAAGTTTGAGGGAGAAACTTGTGAGGAAATAAAGGAAGTTAGGCTGAGGGGCAGAGAGCGAGACTTTTCTATTTTCCAAAAGCTCGGTCTGAGGCCCCTCAGTCTTGCTTCCTACCCCGCGCTTGAGTTTCTCCCCGCTTGGATGCTCTCAGGGGCAGTGTGAAGAGAGACAATTCCTGGCTTCCTTAGAGGGCCTTGTTCTCCTTGGCAGAAGCTCAAGTCCTGATTCCCGCCCTTCCTTCTCGTTTTAGGAATATTGTTCTGAGAAGCCACAGAAAAAGGGTAGGCATATAGGAAATTGGGATATACGTTGCCGCAAAAGAGACAAATACTGTACGTACTTGAAAGGTTTACCTTTGATGTGTAATCCTTAGTTTTGATGCGGCCTCCCGTGATCTTCGCATCTTAAAGGCCAAAACGTGAGAAACTGAAGGAGGTGGATCTGATGGGATGGTTCGCTTAGCAAAGCACGTGATCTTAGTAAAGTGTAATGCGAACTTGCCCCATGGCTACTTGGGTTTCTCAGTTAATCTTTTAAAAATTTTAGTGAGTTACACTATCCAGTCAGTTCTTAGAAACTGTATAAGTACACAGTAGGAAACAAAAAAATCTGGCCATTTTCTTGACTTGTTAGACCACAAGGATAATTGAAAGCATTTTAAAATCTTTGGTGGACATGAACTAAACTTTCCACTACACATTTTTTTTAAAAAATGTTACCGTCACTTCGCTATCTTAAAACATTTCTGAACTTTTCATTTACTTCTCTTCTTTGATAAAAATGGTATTCGAGTTTGGCCCGTGTCCACAAATGATCACTTAAAGTAATAATTATAGAATCTTACGGCATGTTAGAATTTTGACATCACTGAGAAGCAGAAACAGTCTGTTATGTGTTCATAAAGCTTATGACATGTTTTGATTTGGTAGCTTCATGTGGAAGAGATAGTAGATGTATTTGTTAACATTTAAACATAATGGTTTAATTTCTATTTCAAAAAAAATATATGCAGGTATGGGCTTATTTTGCCAAAGAAAACACAGCAGTTGCACCCTGTTTTGCAAAAACCATCAGTGTTTGGGAATGATTCTGATGATGATGATGAGGTAAGGAAACCTATGTTTTACTCGTACATTGTTGGAAATGTAAATTTTTTAAAAATTGAACTTGCGACTCTGATACATTTGCCTTTGTTATTTGTCAGTACAGTGAAGTATAATTTACAGAACTGTCAAAAAGGAATGTGTAAAGAAGGCAGCTCCACCGATTTTTAAAAATATTTTTTTCCCTCTAAAAGCTGTGAACTTTACTTTAAACAAATACACAGTCTTTTCAGACTACTGAAATTGTCATAACAAAATTGTTGGTGTAAAGATCCCTAGGTATGAAAAAAAAAAAAAAAGATCCCTAGGTATGAGTTATTAAGATGTCACCAATTTCCTACAAATTTTTATTAGCAAAAGCAGTTTTTAATTTGTTAACCATGAGCTAAGATCACTATATAACAGTTCTTAACAACACTACTTTTTTAAAATTCAGTGTCTGCCAAATGTAACTGCTCAGTTATAATCGTGGTAGTAAATAGTTACCCTTGATAGTACTACAATAACATTTTCTATTACTTTGGGAGACCGAGACGGGTGGATCACGAGGTCAGGAGATCGAGACCATCATGGCTAACACAGTGAAACCCCGTCTCTACTAAAAAATATATAAAAAACCTAGCCAGGCGAGGTGGCAGGCACCTGTAGTCCCAGCTACTCAGGAGGCTGAGGCAGGGGAATGGCATAAACCCGGGAGGCGGAGCTTGCAGTGAGCTGAGATCCGGCCACTGCACTCTAGCCTGGGTGACAGAGTGAGACTCCGTCTCAAAAAAAAAAAAAAAAAATTTTCTATTTTAGCAGCCAAAACTTTTTCTGTGAAACCCACATTTATATATCAGAAACAACCACAAATGTTTGCTTTTCTTTTTTTTTTTTTTTTTTGAGTCTTGCACAGTTGCCAAGGCTGAAGTGCAATGCCGTGATCTCGGCTCACTGCAACCTCCGCTTCCTGGGTTCAAGCTATTCTCTTGCCTAAGCTTCTTGAGTAGTTGGGATTACAGGCACCTGCCATCATGCCCACCTAAGTTTTGTATATTTTTAATATTTTTTGTAGAGACAGGGCTTCACCATATTGGCCGGGCTAGTCTCGAACTCCTCACCTCAGGTGATCCACCTACCTCAGCCTCCCAAAGTGCTGGGATTATAGGTGTGAGCCACCACGCCCAGTAAATGTGTGCTTTTCTAATACTCCTGTCATGTTTTAATATTTTTTTTTCTTTTTTTTTTGAGACAGAGTTTCGCTCTTGTTACCTAGGCTGAAGGGCGATGGTGCAATCTTGGCTCACTGCAACCTCTGCCTCCTAGGTTCAAGCGATTCTCCTGCTTCAGCCTCCCGAGTAGCTGGGGTTACAGGTGCCTGCCACCATACCTGGCTAATTTTTTTGTTGTTGTTGTATTTTTAGTATTTTTTGTATTTTTAATATTTTTTGTATATTTAGTAGATTTTCCTGCCTCAGCCTCCTGAGTAGCTGGGATTACAGGTGCCCCACCACCACGCCCAGCTTTTTATATTTTTAGGAGAGATGGGGTTTCACCATGTTGGCCAGGCTGGTCTTGAACCCGACCTCAGGTGATCCACTCACCTCGGCCTCCCAAAGTGCTGGGATTACAGACATGAGCCACCATGCCCAGCCTCTTTTTTTTTTTTTTTTTTTCAGATGGAGTCTCCCTCTGTTGCCTAGGCTGGAGTGCAGTGGTGCAATTTCAGCTCACCGCAACCTCTGCCCCCTAGGTTCAAGCGATTCTCCTGCCTCAGCCTGCTGAGTAGCAGGGATTACAGGAACGCACCATCCCACCTGGCTAATGCTTGTATTTTTAGTAGAGGTGGGAATTCACCATGTTGATCAGGCTGGTCTCAAACTCCTGACCTCAGGTGATCCACCCACCTTGGCCTCCCAAAGTGCTGGGATTACAGGCATGACCCACTGCGCCTGGCCGTTTTTCAGTTTTTGTTATATAATAGCATGGGTAGATAATTGAACATATTTGATATTTCTTTGCTACTTTTGAAGACATTGGCTCTGTATGGCTCACACTTGCTAAAAATTGAGGTATCATTTACATATAAAATTCTCAGATTTTAAGTGCTTGATGATTTTTGACAAATGTATATGCCCCAATCAAGATTTAAAACGTTTCGCTCTCTCCCAAAAGGCCTTCCATACCCTGCTGCAGTCAGTCTACCTCTCCACTTGCTGCCCTAGACAAGTGCTTGTATTTCTATCACTAGATTAGTTTCGCCTGTTACAGAATTTCATATAAAAACTATCATACAGTATGTACTCTTTTATGTCTGACTTACTCCACTCAGTATAATGCCAGATTTATCCAGTAGTTGTAGAATCACTTTTTTCTTAAAATGGATTTTTTCCCGCTTAACAGTGACTTAAGTTTTTCTTCCATTTTTCTGTTTTTATTTCTTCATAAAATTTTAGAGTAATTGACATAAGAACTGAATCAAGGTTACTAGTTAAATCTCCATTTCTGCGTAGCCAACTAGAATATTTTCAAATGGAATATTGAGGAAGTTACTAATTACAAGTTTTGAATTTTTAATTATGTTGTTTCATTAATAAATATTTAATACCTACTATAGGTTAAGAGTTGATCAGTTTTGCACCTGTAACCTCTGTACTTTTTATTATGTAGTACCCTTTTAACAGTTTTTTTGGGACCATATATAGTGTTGCTTTCAACCAGTGTCTAGTCTAGTGGGGAAGACGGACATGTGAATATGAATATAAAGCAGACTGAAATTTGAAAAGGAAACTCATATACTGAGGATTCCTGTGTGCTTGTTATACTTTATTTGATCTTCAGGATCACTCTGTGATGTATTATTTCATTTTACAGGTCAGAAAATTGAAGCTCAGGTTAAGTAATTTGTTCAAGGCCATGTGGCTGATAAATAAGTGTCAGGATTGGGATTTGAACACAGGCGTATCTGACCTTCAAACCTATACTATTCGTTCTTCTGTCTTGCCTTGTTTTAACAATAGAGTTACAGAATGTGAATGAAATGTAGAGAATGAAATGATTCACTTTGCAGGAATAAGCATTTAAATAACATTCAAGGCTGGTTTAGATTTAAATAGGCAAAAATAGAGGTGGAAATAATTTCAGTTGGGAGAGAACAGCAAGAAATACAGAATGGCATACAAGTACAAGGCATTTTTGTGGAATACTGTGGCTGGAGAATAGGGTGTATAGGAAAAAAGTGTTGCAGATGAGGTTGTAACAGGATTGGGCCGGATTGGGCCAGATTGTGGAGTACCTTAAATTTTTTGTATAAAATTTCAACTTTATATTTTTAAGTAGTTTTTGAGCAATTTGGTAATATTATCACACTTTTACCTTAGGAAGATAACTCTTGAATTGTAAAGCAAAGAAAGGGAGAAATGAGAGATAAAGTTCAAAATGCTCGTTAGCAAAGCTTGTTAGAAGGCTTTTTTAGCAGTTCAGGTGAGAGATCTTAACCTAGGTTGAGGTCAGTGGGAATGAATGGGGAAAAATGTGAGAGATACCACAGAAATAAGTAGGACCTGGCAGCCACATTGAATATATGGGAAAGTAAAGAGATGAGTCCTTATGCAAGATCCTTTTTTTTTTTTTTGGTCATCATTTTTCCTTGTTAAAAAAAATGTGTAATTCACACACTGTATACTTTACCCTTTTAAAGTGTACAATTCACGGTTTTTTGTTTGTTTGTTTTTTTGAGATGGAGTCTCGCTCTATCGCCCAGGCTGGAGTGCAGTGGCACAATCTCAGCTCATTGCAACCTCTGCCTCCCAGGTTCAAGCAATTCTCCTGCCTCAGCCTCCTGAGTAGCTGGGATTACAGGCACCCACCACCAAGCCCAGCTAATTTTTGTATTTTTAGTAGAGATGGGGTTTCGCCATGTTGGTCAGGCTGGTCTCGAACCCCTGACCTCGTGATCCACCTGCCTCGGCCTCCCAGAGTGCTGGGATTACAGGCGTGAGCCACCGCGCCTGGCCAATTCACTGATTTTTAAGAGTTGTGCAGGCATCACCACTAGAACATTTTCCTCACCCAGAAAGAAACTGTGTACCCATTACCATCACTCCCCATTCTCCCCACCCCTAAACCCTGGCAGACACTAATTTACTTTCTGTTTCTATGGGTTTGCCTATTCTGCACATTTCATATAAATAGAATCATGCAATAGGCTGTCTTTTGTGCCTGACTTCTTTCACTTAGCATGATATTCTCATGATCGTAACGTGTCAATACTTTTTATTACTGAATAATATTCCATTGTATGAATGTACCATATTTTATCTGTCAGTGGTAGGCATTTGGGTTTTTCCCAATTTCTGGCAATAATGCTGCTATAAATACTTGTGTATAGGTTTTTTGTGTGGACATGTTTTCATTTCTATTGGATATTGTATTGGATATATACCTAGGATAGAATTTCTGGTTCATATGATAACTCTGGTTTTATTTATGTGTATATTTTTTGAGACAGAGTTTGGCTCATCACCCAGGCTGGAGTGCAATGGCATGATCTCAGCTCATTGCAGTCTCTGCCTCCCTGTTTCAAGCAATTCTTCCGCCTCAGCCTCCTGAGTAGCTGGGGTTACAGGCATGTGCCACCATGCCTGGCTAATTTTGTACTTTTAGTAGAAATGGATTTTTACCATGTTAGCCAGCCTGGTTTCTTTGACCTTCCAGTCAAAGCCAATGGACAAGGGAGCTACAGCTTATTTCTTAGTGAACGGAATATAAAACCATTCTTTAGAATAATTTCCTTACCTATAAAAAAAAAAATCAGTCCGGTTAATTCCAGCTTGTCTTTTTACTGAGAAGTAAATTTCTTAGTTGAGTATATTTAAATATTTGTGAGATTTGGCCAGGCACAGTGGCTCAGGCCTGTAATCCCAGCACTTTGGGAGGCTGAGGTGGGCAGATCACTTGAGATCAGTAGTTCAAGACCAGCCTGGCCAACATGGTGAAACCCCGTCTCTACTAAAAATACAAAAATTAGCTGGACATCATGGTGGGCACCTGTAATCCCAGCTACTCAGGCCGAGGCAGGAGAATTGCTTGAACCCTGGAGCCAGAGGTTGCAGTGAGCTAAGATCGAGCCACTGTACTCCAGCCTGGGTGACAGAATAAAACTCCGTCTCAAAAAAAGATGTAAAAAAATTGTGAAATTTGACTATATATTAAAATCTCTTTCATAATTAGTCAACAATTTAAGCAGCAGTTAAATTATTAGTGCTGTGGAAAATACAGAAGAAAGATAATTTCTTATTCCCCTCCTGAGGAGAGGGTTTGATACACTTGGAAAGGAGCTGCTATGAAGCCAACTTAATCTATTCTTTTCATCAGTTCAGCAGAAGCATTTAAGATCAGATTTTCTCTCTAGTGGTCCAGCAGAGGGAGCCCTAGCACATGAATTGTTTTCCTTTTGTGCTTGCATCCGGGGTTAGTTTAGTGGGAAAGTGGTAGTCTGTCCCTTTTAATTGTAATTTAAGCATTTCCTCCTTTCTTTTTTGAGACAGAGACAGAGTCTGGCTCTGTCACCCAGGCTGGAGTGCAGTGGCGCAATCTCAGGTCACTGCAGCCTCCACCTCCCAGGTTCAAGCAATTCTTGTGCCTCAGCCTCCCAAGTAGCTGGGATCACAGGCATGCGCCACCAGGCCCAGCTAATTTTTGTATTTTTTGTAGAGATGGGGTTTTGCCATGTTGGCCAGGCTGGTCTTGAACTCCTGGCCTCAAGGGATCTGCCTGCCTCAGCCTCCCAAAGTGCTGTGATTGCAGGCGTGAGCCACCATGCCCAGCCTAGTAGAAATTGTCAGAACAAATTAGAACTAATTATCATTTTGTTCAAGGTGGGAGAGATGGTGGGGGGAGGGGTGAAAGTTTTTACACCATATGAGTAAGAAAGCATATTCTGATGCTGCTCTCAATTCATAAGTAAGTGGTTTTGCTGTCATCATAATATATTTAATCTTTTTTTTTTTTCCAATCCTCTCTTTTCTGGTCTCACTGTCACCATGTTCATTCTTTTCTCTTGGATTATTTTAATTGTTTCATAACTACTTTCCTTATTATCTGTCTCCTCAAATTACTTCAGATATTGTTGTCAGATTGATCTTCATAAAGCGGTTATAATCACTGATCCTCAGTCCTGAACGTAATTATATTTAAAATCTAATCTTGACTTGGGAAACTTTCTCTGTTCTTTGCCCCTAAAATGCTTATTAGTATTTTCTCCTAACTGTTCCTTCATAAAAAGTACACTGTCGTGCTTGCAGTTTTTCACAGCTCTGCTTTTCTTTACAGTGCAAGTCTTCTCCCCATTTTTTTAATGTCTAAATTATAGCCATCCTTCAAAACCCAGTGCAAAACCTACTTCTTTCAAGATACCTTCTTTGATTTTCCTCACTGGAAAGAATCTCTTCCTTTTTCTTACATTGTTATTGCACTTAGCTTTTAAAATCTTGCATTATAAGTTGTTTACGTACATGTCTTGTCACTGTACTAGATAAAGTATGAGCTCTGTGAGTTAGGATCTGGCCATCTAGCCTAGCTTCATTTTAATTTTTTGAAACAGAGTCTTGCTCTGTTGCCCAGGCTGGAATGCAGTGGTGAGGTTTCGGGTTACTGCAACCTCCGCTTCCCAGCCTGAGTGATGTTTTAGCCTCTGCCTCCTGAGTAGCTGGGACCACCAGTGTGAGACACCACTCTTGGCTCGTTTTTGTATTTTTTTGTAGAGACAGGGTTTCGCCATGTTGCCCAGGCGAGTCTCAAGCTCTTGAGCTCAAAGTAAAACGCCCACCTTGGCCTCCCAAAGGATTACAAGCATGAGCCACTATGCCTGGCCTAGGGTAGCTTTTAAAAATCAGTAAGATTATTTATTCAGGTGTTTTAGCTGTCTGTATTGTAAAGAGCCAGGTAGTAAATGTTTTAGGCCTTGCAGGGCAACTGTACAACTTCAGTCTCAGTGTGAAAGCAGCCATTAGGCAATACATAAATTACGAGCATGAGTAATAAATGTGTTTTAATAAAACTTTATTTACAAAAATGGAGATGGGCTGTATTTGACCCATAGCGTATAACTTGCTGACCACTGGTCTGTATGATTGTTCTTAAAAGTATTTGTGATAGCCGGGCGCGGTGGCTCAAGCCTGTAATCCCAGCACTTTGGGAGGCCGAGATGGGCGAATCACGAGGTCAGGAGATCAAGACCATCCTGGCTAACACGGTGAAACCCCGTCTCTACTAAAAAAATACAAAAAAACTAGCCGGGTGAGGTAGCAGGAGCCTGTAGTCCCAGCTGCTTGGGAGGCTGAGGCAGGAGAATGGCGTAAACCCGGAAGGCAGAGCTTGCAGTGAGCTGAGATCCGGCCACTGCGCTCCAGCCTGGGCGACAGAGCGAGACTCCATCTCAAAAAAAAAAAAAAGTATTTGTGATAACAAATATTTCACGAGTGTTGTAAGTGACCAAAATGGTTAGATGTTGCGTGACAGATTAAACATTGAACTCCTTTTTAGATGTTTATCTATGATAAATGCCTGCCCATTTTGCAGAGCATAATGAATTTTCCTTTTAATGTCAGCAATTGAAATGTTTATTTCTAAACAATGGTATACTGGTGAAATCTAGTTTTGTAGCATAATTTATATGCCACTAAGAGATACGATGTATACAATCTGAAAATTGTTGCACTTATTTTGGAGGCGAGGTTTTGCTCTGCTGCCCAGGCTGGAGTGCAGTGGTATGATCACGGCTCACTACAACCTTGACCTTCTGGGCTCAAGTGATCCTCTCACTTCAACACTCCAGTAGCTGGCACCACAGGGATATGTCATCACATCTGGCTAATTTGTTTATTTTTTGTAGAGATAGGGTCTCCCTTTGTTGCCCAGGCTGGTCTCAAACTCCTGGCCTCAAGCAATCCTCCTGCCTCAGCCTCCCAAAGTGTTGGAATTACAGGTGCGAACTACTGTAACTGGCCTGGTTGTGGCTTTTAGATAAAGAGACAAAACTTTTTAACCACTTTAAAAGAGAGTATTAAGTTTAGATAGCTAAAATTTATTAACTTAGTTTTACATTTTATTTAATTTATATTACTTCTTATTATTATTATTATTTCCATTTCTTGAGACAAGATCTTGCCCTTTCACCCAGGCTGGAGTACAGTTTGTGCAATCGCAACTCATGGCAGCCTCAACCTCCCAGGCTGAAGCACGCCTCCCACCTCAGCCTCCCAAGTAGCTGGGACTACAGTCATGCACTACTATGCCCGCTTAATTTTTTTTTATTTTTTGTTGAGATAGAGTCTCACTATGTTGCCTAGGCTGTTCTGGAGCTCCTGGCTTCAAACGATCCTCCTGCCTCAGCCTCCCAAAGTACTGGGATTAGAAGTGTGAGCCACTAAGCCCAGCCTCCACTAGTCTTTTTTACCATTGTTTTCCATTTCTGAGGTCTTTGACTTAATTTCATAGTTTTTCAACATGTGCTCATTGGGGCATTATTTCTTAAGCTTTTGATTGTTTTTTTTGTTTTTCTTTTTTTTTTTGAGACGGAGCCCAGGCTGGAGTGCAGCTCACTACAAGCTCCGCCTCCCGGGTTTACGCCATTCTCCTGCCTCAGCCTCCCAAGTAGCTGGCACTACAGGCGCCCGCCACCTCACCCAGCTAGTTTTTTGTATTTTTTAAGTGGAGACGGGGTTTCACCGTGTTAGCCCGGATGGCCTTGATCTCCTGACCTCGTGATCCACCTGTCTGGGCCTCCCAAAGTGCTGGGATTACAGGCTTGAGCCACCGCGCCCGGCCTAAGTTTTTGATTGTTAAAGAATGCTTGCCCATTGCTTTTGTCACTTAAATATCTACTTGATTGGGTGTAGTATTTCCAGAATAACAATTTATTTCAAAATCTTACAGAATTAGTCATTTTTTTCTGGTACTTAATGTTCTTATCAGGAAGTACACTATAGGTTATTTTATCCCTACTTCTAGACTTGTTTTAATTGGCTTGGACCACTGGAGAGTGTATTCTTTTATAGCCTTTTTAATTCAATGTGTCTTGCCGCAAATAATTTTGAATTTTTTTTCCAGGAATACGTTGTTGCTTGTTCTCTAAATATTTAGCTTTTTCTTCATTGCATTGAAATTTACTGTCATCCACGCGCTAGGTTATCATTTTGGAGGATCGCCTTTTCTTCCGTGCCATTGTCGTGCGTTCATTCATGCACTCACCAGACACTTACTGATCACTTGCCCTGTGCCGATGAGACATAACAAAAGCCACTGCCTCAGTGGCACTTAGATTCTAGAGGTGGCACCAGGTGGTGGGGCGGGGTGATAAGTAATTAACATAACAGAGAAGTAAGTTACATGTGAATTTAGAAGATTACAGAGCTGTGAAAAAGTAGAGTAGGGTTAAGAAGAATTAAACAGGTATTTAGGGAAATTACCCAGTCTATGTCTTTTTCTCTCTACTGACTAAGATTAAACTTTTGTCAGTGCTTCAGTTATAGCTTTTCTGTTTCTTACTGTTTCTAATTTATTTATTAGCTCTACTGGTGTTATTTTAGTCTTCAATATGTTTTCTTTAGCTCTACAGTTTTTCTGTCTTTTATTGTCCCCTCATCTGAATATTAACTTTTAAAATTTAATTAGTGATCTTATTTTGAAAGAGTTTGACAGGGAAGAGACAGAGGAAGAGATGGAAATGATAGTTCGAAGAAATACAGGTATACCTCGGTGATATTGTGGGTATGTTTCCAGACCACTGCAGTAAAATAAATATCTCGGTAAAGCAAGTCCCTAGTGTATATAAAAGTTATGTTTATGCTATGCTATAGTTTTTAAAGTGTGTAATAGTATTATAGCTAAAAAAAAAAAGCCTATACCATAATTTTAAAATACTTTATGCTAAAAATTGCTAATGATCATCTGAGCATTTAGCCAGCAATAATCTCTTTGCTGCTGGAGGGTTTCGTCTCAGTGTTAACGGCTGCTGCCTGATTAGGTAGTGGTTGCCGAAGGCTGGGTGGCTGTAGCAATTTCTTAAGATTGAAACAAAGTTTGCTGCATTGACTGACTCTTCCTTTAATGAATTATTTATTGATAACATGTAATGCTGTTTGATAGCATTTACCCACAGTAGAACTTTAAAAATTGGAGTCAGTCCTCTCAAATCCTGCTGCTGTTTTATCAACTAAGTTTATATTACATTAGTACAATCTAAATTCTTTGTTGTCATTTCAACAATGCTCATGTCGTTACCGTTGAGTAGATTCCATATAAAGAAACCAGTGCAAGGCTGGGAGCGATGGCTCACATTTGTAATCCCAGCACTTTGGGAGGCCGAGGCGGGTGGATCATGAGGTCAGGAGATCGAGACCATCCTGGCTAACATGGTGAAACCATCTCTACTAAAAATACAAAAAATTAGCCAGGCATGGTGGCAGGCGCCTGTAGTCCCAGCTACGCGGGAGGCTGAGGCAAGAGAATGTCATGAACCCAGGAGGCAGAGCTTGTGGTGTACCACTGCACTCCAGCCTGGGCAACAGAGCGAGACTCCGTCTCAAAAAAAAAAAAAAAGAAACCAGTGCAGTGGCTCACACCTGTAATCCCGACACTTTGGGAGGCTGAAGTAAGCGAATCACCTGAGGTCAGGAGTTCAAGACGACCCTGGCCAACATGGTGAAACCCCGTCTCTACTAAAAGATAGAAAAGTTAGCCAGACATGGTGGCACGCACCTGTAATCCCACCAACTCAGAAGGCTGAGGCGGAGAATCACATGAACTCAGGAGGTGGAGGTTGCAGTGAGTCAAGATCATGCCACTGCACCCCAGCTTGGGCGACAGAGCGAGACTGTCTCAAAAAGAAAAGAAAAGAAACCTTTTTCTTTGCTCATCTAGTAGAATAAATTTGTCATCAATTCAAGTTTAATCATGAGATTGTCATCAGTTCAAGTTTTATCATGAGCAGTTCAGTCACATCTTCAGACTCCATTTGTAATTCTAGTTCTCTTGCTAATTCTGCCCCATCTGCAGCCACTTCATCTACTGAAGTCTTGAAGCCCTCAGTCATTCATGAGGGTTGGAATCAGCTTCTTCCAAACTCATATTAATGATGTTTGGCCTCTTCCCATGAATCACAAGTGTTCTTAATGACTTCTAGACTGATGAATTTCTTTCAGAAGGCTTTCAGTTTACTTGCCCACCCATTTCTTAAGCTGTAGAGTTTAAGAAATGTATTTTTTTTTTTTTTTTTTGAGACAAGGTCTTGCTTTGTCACTGTGGCTGCAGTGCAGTGGTGCAATCTTGATTCACTGCAACCTCTGCCCCTGGGCTCAAACAATCCTGTCACCTCAGCCTCCCGAGTAGCATGGACCACAGGCACTGACCACCACAGCCGGCTATGTTTTGGTTTTTTTTGTTTATTTTGGTACAGACAGGGGTCTCACCATGTTGCCCAGTATGGTCTCCTGGGCTCAAGCAATTCACCCGCCTTGGCTTCCCAAAGTGCTGGGGTTACAGGTATGAGCCACCACACCTGGCCTTGACATGTATTTCATAAATAAGACTGGAAGATCAGAATTGCTCCTTGAACCATTTGCTCCATAATGGATAGTGTGTTGATAGACCTGAAAACAACGTTCGTCTCCTTGTACATCTCTGTCAGAGCTCTTGATAACCCGATGCATTGTCAGTGAGCAGTATTTTGAAAGGAATCTTCTTTTTCGAGCAGTGGGTCTCCATGACGGGATTAAAATATTCAGTAAACCAAGCTGTAAATGGATGTACTGTCATCTAGGCTTTGTTGTTTCATTTGTAGAGCACAGGCGAGTAGATTTAGCATAATTCTTAAGGACCCTAGCATTTTTCAGATGCTCAATGAGAGTCAGCCTTTGAAGCTTTGAAGCCAAGCATTGACTTCTCTTGGGCTTTGAAAGTCCTAGATGGCATCATCTTCCCATAGAAGGCTGTTTTGTCTACATTGAGAATCTGTTGTTTAGTGTAGCCACTTTCATTGATGGTCCTAGTTAGGTTTTCTGGATAACTTACAGCAGCTTCTGAATTGGCTTAAGGGAACATAGTGGCTAGTTTGATCTTCTCTTCAGACTACTGAAATTCTCTCCATATCAGCAATAAGGCTGTTTGCCTTCTTATCATTCATGTGTTCGCTGGAGTAGCAACTTTTAATTTCCTTCAGTAACTTTTCCTTTGCATTCAGAACCTGACTGTTTGGCTGCAAGAAGCCTAGCTTTCAGCCTGTCTCACCTTTCAGCATGCCTTCCTCAGTAAGCTTAATCATTTCCAGCTTTTGATTTAAAGTAAGAAACCTGCTACACTTTCCATTGTAGGGTTATTAGTTGACCTACATTCAGTATTGTAGTGGCTCAGGGAATAGGAAGGCCTGAGGAGGGGGAGAGAGGAGAACACCGGTTGGTGGAGCAGTCAGAACACACACATTTGTCAGTTAAGTTACCCATTTTATCTGGGCATGGTACATGGCTTACCCAAGCAGATACATTAGTAACACCAAAGATTGTTGATTATAGATCATTATAACATGTAATAGTGAAAAAGTTTGAAATATTGTGAGAATTACCAAAATGTGACACACTGACATGAAGTGAACACATGCTGTTGGAAAAATGGCACTGATAGACTTACTCAGTGTTGGGTTGCCACACAACTTCAATTTGCAATAAAATGTACCGGTGAAGTACAATAAAACAAAGAATGCCTATAATGGTACAGTCAATGTAATTTTCCTTTTTGTTGTTGTCTTAGGATAGAGAGAATTTGTGTAGGTTTCGGCTGAAAGAGAAGCAGTTAAGGAAAAACGAGAGATTTTACAGCTAAGGAAACCTAGGGTGTCAAGCTGGTCCATAGCACACACACAGTACTTAGATAATAGAGCTAAATTTTGAATCCAGGTCTGCTTGATTAAAGTCAATGCTTTTAAACAATTTAATGTACTCCCTCTGAGAGTTAGTTTGTTCATCATGGAATTTCCAAAGTTTCAGAGAATGGATTTCAGAAACAATAGAAAAGGAGTTAGTAGGGGACTGGTAAAGATCAGGTTGACTTCAAAGGGTCAATCTTGTTTATTATTTGGAAAGGGAACACAAATAGAAGTTGTGGTCAAATGTGCTTTTTATCATGTGAAATTACACAACTTTGCCTTCCAGTGACCTAGGAATGTTTTGAGGAGATTAGAGGATATCCCATTGTCTGGAGATATATATATGTTTTATATATATATATATATTTTTTTTTTTTTTAATAGTCTATCCCAAGGGTTTTCAGTGGGTATGTTGCTACTTCAAGAGGACATTCAGAAATTTGTGGAGTGACTTTTGCTTATCACAATTGTATTTATTTATACTTACTTATTTATTTGTTTGAGACAGGGTCTTACTCTGTCTCCCAGGCTGGAGTGCAGTGGTGCAGTCACAGCTCACTGCAACCTCTGCATCCAGGACTCAAGCGATCCTCCCATTTCAGCCTGCTGATTAGCTGGGACTACAGGCACATGCCACCATGCCCAGCTAATTTTTGTGTTTTTTTGTAGAGAGGGTTTCACCATGTTGGCCCAGGCTGGTCTTGAACTCCTGGGGCTCAAGTGATCCACCCACTTCAGCCTCCCAAAGTGCTGGAACTATAGGTGTGAGCCACCATGCCTGGCGCTTATCACAGCTATCTTAGGTAGGATGTTGTTGGCACCAGTTTCTTGTTTTGTTTTTGAGACGGAGTCTTGCTCTGTCGCCCAGGCTGGAGTGCAGTGGCGCGATCTCGGCTCACTGCAAGCTCCACTTCCCGGGTTCACGCCATTCTCCTGCCTCAGCCTCCGGAGTAGCTGGGACTATAGGCACCCGCCACCACACCTGTCTAATTTTTTTGTGTTTTTAGTACAGACAGGGTTTCACCATGTTAGCCAGGATGGTCTCGATCTCCTGCCCTTGTGACCTGCTTCAACCTCCCAAAGTGCTGGGATTGCAGGTGTGAGCCACCATGCCCGGTGCTGGCACCAGTTTTTGATGAGGACCAGAGGTGGTAGATAACTGTGCATCTCATGCCCCGATTCATATAGGTGAAATCCCTCTGAACATGCATATAGATGAAAAACTGCTTATTTTATTTTATTTCATTTTTGTGATCGTGGCCCACTGTAGCCTTGGTGTCCCAGGCTCAAGTGGTGGCTCACGCCTGTAATCCCAGCACTTTGGGAGGCCAAGGCGAGTGGATCGCCTGAGGTCAGGAGTTTGAGACCATCCTGGCCAACATGACGAAACCCCCTCTCTACTAAAAATACAAAGATTAGCTGGGTGTGGTGGTGCACATCTGTAGTCCCAGCTACTTGGGAGGCTGAGGCAGGAGAATTGCTTGAACCTGGGAGGCAGAGCAAGACTCCGTCTCAAAATTAAAAACAAAAACAAAAAGAGTATTGGGTATGATATGATTGAGAACTACCAGTCTGGGCTTTCCCCACTGACATAAAAATGGCTTATTTATTATATATTAAATTTCCATAAATATGTAGGTTTGTTTCTTTGGACTATTCTGTTTCATTGATTTTTTTTCTTTAATCCTCCTTCAATACCGTATTATTTCAATTACTCTAGCATTATAATCTCTTTTAATATATGATAGGACAAAGAATAAGAAAAGCTAAAGTTTATTGAGCACTTTGTGTATGTTAGGCATGGCTTTACGTGTTTGGTATGAATTATCTCTTGTAATCATGTGTTAATTGATTTACCATATTTTATCAAATCTAAGATGCTTTGATATTGATGCTTTCTTGGTGTTACCAGAAAGTGTCAATGAAAACTTTTCAGACAGAACATCATTATTGCTTCCTGGGTGACAGCATTTTTTTAAGAAGTCATTGATTTCTGAGAGTTTAAGATATGAAGAATCCGTGTTTTAGAATCAGTGAAATAAGATGTCATTATTCTCATTTTATAGTTGAGGAAACAGGCAGAAAGTTTAAATAACTTGCCTGAGGTTAAAAGCTGATTGACTTAATAATCCATATGGTTGATTGGGATCTTTTAAAGTTATTACATTTTCTAAGCATTTATTGCTGATACACAGCAAAAGTAATTATATACACACACACATTTGTACATATGTCATATTTTATGTATATATCTAAGGATTTTTTTTGTATGTGGATATAGTATCTGAGCACCTTGCTAAACTCTTTCATTAGTTGTAATAATAGGTTAAAAATCCTCTGGATTTTCTGGGTAGGTGATCATATTACCTGAAAATGATTTTAATATTAATTAATATTTTAATACCTTATGAAGGTATTTCTAATGTTTCACCATTAAGTATGCTATTCACACTAGGTTCATGGTAAATATCCTTTTTCAAATTAAGGGAGTTTTCCTGTATTGTAGATTTGTCATTCCCAAATCTTGTTTACAACTATTGGGCAATCCTCTTTACTAGTAGAGTCTGTCTTTATAGAGTCCTTCTATCAGGTGCCCATCCCTATGAGAGAATATACTTCCTACCTTCTTGATATCAGGCTTAGCCGTGAGGCTTGCTTTAGCCAGTGGAAGTGATGTATGCTGTATCTGAGCAAAACTTCAGGAGTCGTTGCCTGATTAAGTCATTGCTTTTTCCCCCTCTGCCATTTGAACAGTATGTTGCATATAGGTACTGTGCCTTCAGCTTCAGTCCTAGGATGAAGACAGTGAGGAGCCACGGCTGTCCACAGTGGACATGTAGCATGAGTGAGAAATAAACCTTTGTATTGTAAGCCTTGAGACTTTGGTGATGTTTGTTAACACAGGATCAATTATCAAAATTGACCAATAACTGTAGTTGCTAAACATTTTAATTAGGGATTGAATTTTGTCAGCTCTTTTTTCAGTATCTGTTACTATTGTGAATTACATTGATAGATTTTTTTGAAAAGTGAAACCACTCTAAAATACTAGGATAAACGGGACTTAGTCTTGGTGTATTATTCTTTAAATGTGCAACTGGATTTTATTTGCTGTTTTTTAAATTGTAAAATATGCATAACATAAAATTTACCATTTAAGCATTAAGCGTGTAGTTCAGTAGCATTAAATGCATTTACACTGTTGTTCAACTATTACCATGGTCTACTTTGAGAACTTTTTTATCTTCACAAACTGAAACTATATACTCGTTATACTCCCCTTCCCCCATGCCCTGCCCAGTCCTTAGCAACCACCATTCTACTTTGTGTCTATAAATTTGACCATTCCAGATACTTCATATACATGGAATCATATAGTATTTGTCTTTTTGTGACAGGGTTATATTTCACTTAGCATAATATCCTCAGGGTTCATCCATGGTATAGCATGTGTCAGAATTTCCTTCTCCATTGTATATGTGTGTCACATTTTGTTTAATCTGTTCATCCGTGCCTGGACCTTTTGGCTATTGTGAATAATGCTGCTATGTACATGGCTACACAAGTCTTCATTTCATTTCCTGCCTTCAGTTCTTTTGAGTGTACAGTTGTCCCATGGTGTCTGTGGGGGACTGGTTTGAGGTCCTTCCTCCCACAGATATGAAAATCTGTGAATGCCCAAGTCCTTGATATAAAATGGCATAGTATTTGCACATAACCTATGCATGTTCTCCCATATACTTTCAATCATCTCTGGATTACGTGTAATACCTAATACAATGTAAATGCTGTGTAAATAGTTATACTCTATTGTTTAGGGAATAATAGCAAGGAAAAATCCTGTACATCTTCAGTACAGGCACAGTTTTTTTTTCCAAATATTTTCAAACCATGGTTGGTTGGATCCATGTAGATGGAACCCACAGATATGGAGGGCCAACTGTATACTTTGGGTGGTGGTGGGGAATTGTTGGATCATATGGTAATTCTGTGTTTAAGTTTTTGAGGACTGTTTCAGTCTTAAGGAACCACCACAGTGGCTATATCATTTTACATTCCTACCAGCAATACACACAAGTTCCAATTTCTCTACATCCATTCACAGCGCTTGGTATTGACTGTTTTATTTGATAGTAGCTATCCTAAGGGGTATGAAGTGGTATCTCAAGTCTTTGCCCTTTTATTTTTATTTTTATTTTTATTTTTTGTTCCCTGAGACGGAGTCTTGCTCTGTCGCCCAGGGTGGAGTGCAGTAGCACAATCTCAGCTCACTGCAAGCTCCGTCTCCTGGGTTCATGCCATTCTTCTGCCTCAGCCTCCCGAGTAGCTGGGACTATAGGCGCCTGGCACCACGCCCAGCTAATTTTTTGTATTTTTAGCAGAGACGAGGTTTCACTGTGTTAGCCAGGATTGTCTCAATCTCCTGACCTCGTGATCTACCTGCATCAGCCTCCCAAAGTGCTGGGATTACAGGCATGAGTCGCCGCACCCAGCTGTCTTTGCCCATTTTTTAATCAGGGTTTTTGTTCTTGTTGAGTTGTAGGAGTTCTTATATCAATCCGTGTATCCAGATATATGATATGCAGATATTTTCTCCTTTGTGTGGGTTGCCTTTTCACTCTGTTGGAAGGGTCCTTTCCTGCACAAGTTTTTAATTATGCTGATCCAGTTTATCAATTTTTTTGTTACCTCTGCTTTTGGTGTCATATCTAAGAAATCATTACCAGATCCAGTTTCATTAAGCTTTCTGTTTTCTTTCAAGAGTTTTTTTAGTTTTAGCCCTTATGTTTAGGTCTTTAATCCATTTTGACACAAAATTTTTATGTACAGTGTGTTTGCTATTAAGTTGCATTGGCCTATGGTTTTCTTGTGCTATTCTAATCTGGTGTTGATTTTGCTTCTTTCTTTTTTTTCCTCTAGAACAATGACTCTTCAGGTGTGAAATGGGGGTAGCCCTTGGGAATTATTTAGGATCTGCAAAACCAAAACTTTTTCACAGAAATACTAAGACACTATTTGAGGCTGGGCGCGGTGGCTCATGCCTATAATCCCAGCACTTTGGGAGGCTGAGACGGGCAAATCACGAGGTCAGGAGATCGAGACCAGCCTGACTAACATGGTGAAACCCCGTCTTTACTAAAAATACAAAAAATTAGCCAGGCGTGGTGGCGGGCACCTGTAGTCCAAGCTACTCAGGAGGCTGAGGCAGAAGAATGGCGTGAACCCGGGAGGCAGAGCTTGCAGTGAGCCGAGATCGCACCACTGCACTCCAGCCTGGGCGACGGAGTGAGACTGCGTCTCAAAAAAAAAAAAAAGACATTATTTGCTTTTTACTCTTGTAGTCTCACAGATATATGGTGTTTTCCAGAGGCTGCTTACATGTGATATTATAATTGAGCACAGAGCACATATTAGAATTCAGCAATCATTTGTTAACAGATTTGCAAAAATACAAAATACTTTGACTTTTCTAATTTTTTGAAACTAGTTGTTTTTCATAACTAGTTTTATAACCTTTGATAAGAATGTTATTAGCATGAAATGGGTTATTTTATAGTTAATTAATAACTTAAAATTTTCTCTTTTAATTTCCACTGTGGTAAATATTGACAGCTAAATCCATGCTTATAAACAAAAGCTATTTGGGTCCTCAATAATTTTAAAGAGTATGAAAGAGACCAAAATATTTGTGAACCTCTGTTTTAGGACAGTTAACAGAACTTTTGTTAAAGTTAAAGGTAATATATTTGGAATTGGTCCTTCACTATTTCAGTTTCTTCTTTTTTTTTAATTGTTCAGATTTTTTTTTTTTTTTTTTTTTTTGAGATGAGTCTCACTGTGTGGCCCCAGTTGGAGTGCAGTGGTGTGATCTTATCTCACTGCAACCCTTGCCTCTCAGGCTCAAGCAATTCTCCTGCCTCAGTCTCTTGAGTAGCTGGGATTACAGGTGTGCACCACCATGCCCAGCTAATTTTTGTATTTTTAGTAGAGACGAGGTTTCACCACATTGGTCAGGCTGGTCTCGAACTCCTGACCTCATGATTCACCCTCCTCAGTCTCCCAAAGTGCTGGGATTACAGGCGTGAGCCACTGCGCCCGGTCCCACATTTTACTTTTTCAGCTAATTTTGGTTATTTACATTTATTTAGAGACAGGGTCTCACTGTGTAGCCATGACCTCCTGGGCTCAGGTAGTCCTCCCACCTCAGCCTCCTGAGTAGCTGGGATTATGGCATGTGACACCACGTCTGGCTAATGTAAAAGAAAAAATTGTTTTGTAGAGATGAGGTCTTGCTATGTTACCCAGGCTGGTCTTAAACTCCTGGGCTCAAGCAGTTCTGCTTTGACCTCCCAAAGGGATTATGAGCGTGACCCACCACACCTAGCTGGAATCAGCTTTTTGATTATTCATTGTCCACTGTCTTTTAGTTTTCTATTTTATTACTTTTTTATCTTTATTATCTCTGTATAATCTTTCTTTGATATTAGCTCTCTTTTAAATTCTTCAATTTTTTTCTAAGAAATTTATTAATAGCTGTAAATTTTTCTTCAGTGCTGCGTTGAGTGCATGCCACAGGCTTTTATTTAGTAACCACATTGTGTATTTTTTTAGACATAATTTGTAATTTTTGTTTTGATTCTCTGTTTTTAATACAAAACATTTAGAATTATGCTTTTAATTTTCAAATATTTGGCCTTTTTCCTCCACTTTTTGCTGTTAATCCTAACTCATTTTGTCTGTAAACATGTCTATGGCCCATGTGACTTCTGTTTTTTGTAGTTTTTTGACATTTTCTTAGTATCTTAATACATGGTCACATTTTGTGACGATTCATCTATGTTTGAAATGAATGTTTTTCCTGTTTTCTTTAAAGTACGATATACATTTACATACTTATGTACGTTTGAATATGTATTTGTGTATATATTTGTGCTTTGTTTATTAATTGGTCACAAGCAAATTGGTTGTCGTGGCAATTTTTGAAACTTTAAAAATGTGAATATCGGCCAGGCGCAGTGGCTTATGCTGGTCATCTCAGCACTGTGGGAGCCAAAGTGGGCAGATTCATTGAGCCCAGGAGTTCAAGACCAGCCTGGGCAATGTGGTGAAACCTCGTCTCTACTAAAAATACAAAGAATTAACTGGGCGTGGTGGCCCGCACTTGTAGTCCCAGCTACTTGGAAGGCTGAGGTGGGAGGATCACTTGAGCCCAGGAGGTGGAGGTTGCAGTGAGCTGAGATTACGCCAGTGCGCTCCAGCCTGGGCAACAGAGTGAGACTGTCTCAAAAAAATTTTAAAACTGTGACTGTCTTCAGGTGGGGCTTGCTCTCTTTGACTAGCTGTAGTTTCTTCCACTCCCTACTCTATTACAAGAGGCTGTATCTCTGTACCTTGCAAGCAATCTGAGTTTGTATCTCTTGTCCAACCTTAATGCTGTTATTCACATCTATATCCTTTCTCACTGGTCTACATGATTTTTTTTTTTATCTGTGTGGTGTGATAGTTTTCCACTATGGTTATAGTGTTTTAAATATCTCTCTTTTGAAATAAGTTTTACGTTTATGTATTTCAAAACTATGTTAGATATGTAAAGACTCATTACATTTTTAAAAATCTATTTTATGACCGGGCGCAGTGGCTCACGCCTGTAATCTCAGCACTTTAGGAGGCCAAGGCGGGCAGATCACAAGGTCAGGAGATTCAGACCATCCTGTGAATGGTGAAACCCCGTCTCTACTAAAAATACAAAAAATTAGCCGGGCGCAGTGGCGGGTGCCTATAGTCCCAGCTACTTGGGAGGCTGAGGCAGGAGAATGGCGTGAACCCAGGAGGCGGAGCTTGCAGTGAGCTGAGATTGCGCCACTGCACTCCAGCCTGGGCGGCAGAGTGAGACTCCGTCTCAGAAAAAAAAAAAATTTAAAAAAATGTATTTTATTTTTTTAGAGATGGGGCGGGGTGGGTTTTGCTTTGTTGCCTAGGCGGGAGTGCAGTGGCTCTGTCATAGCTCACTGCAGCCTCGAACTCCTGGGCTCAAGTGATCCTCCCACCTCAGTCTCCAGAGTAGTTGGGAATATAGGCATGTGCCACCACACCTGGCTAATTAAAAAAAAAAAAAAATTACAGAAATGAAGTCTTGCTATGTTCCCAGGCTGGTTTGGAACTCCTGGTCTCAAATGATCCTCCCAACTCAGTCTCCCAAAGTGCTGGAACCTCACCCGACCTAAGTATTAGAAACAGTATCTTAAGTGTGTAGTCCAGTGCATGACACAGAAGTGCAATAAGTGGTAGCTATATTGCTACAATAATAATTATATCTGTGCAGTAATTATTATTCATCATTAGTGGCCTGAAAGTTTCCTGTGTTGTCTCCGTCCCACTTTGTGTTTGTCGTATTTGGTAGCCTGGCTTTTTAATGACCTTTTAATAGAATCTTGATCGCCAATTTGGGTTTGTGGCCATTCACTATGTACCATTATATTAGAAAAATTCCATAAATAAGGCAGTAATGTCCATAATTACATTTTTGAGTTATTGTTTTTTTTGGTTTGTGTACAATCTCATTGCACTCTTTTTACTCAACCTGTTTGACGATTTCTAATTAGAAGGTAATATAAGCTTTACTTCCAAATTTATGAAGTTAAATAAGAAAATTAGCTTTGTGTTTCTCCAAAACCATACACATCTGCTTCCATATACTGACAGGCTTTGATATTACCCATTCCAGCTTTACCATAAAAGTCATTAAAATAAAGTTTTTCCTTTATTTTCATGTTGTGTTTCAGTGTGTGTTGTCAGACAAAAAGCAATAATCCCTCATCTCACTCTTGAATTTATCAAAAGCTGAAAATAAAATAGATCAGATCACTTTCTGAAGCAAAATTACTTTATTAGTTTAGTAATAATTTGAGGTTACTTTAAAGATAAGAGGCAGCATTTGGAAGGAGATTCATTTCCTGCCTTTGGGCTTTATCTGCAAGAACTACATCTTTAGTGTCAAGAGATTGTGTATTTATAACTGAACTCTAATAAAGTCTGTACTGGGGACACTGCACACCTGACTTGGTCATTGTGATTATATATTAGGTGCCAAACTATTGCTTGTCTCTTGAAAAAAATACTAAGTGTTTTTCATTAAAATTTGGCCTGTGTAGAAAAGGTTGTAAGACCTTTGACTGTTCATTATAAGTGTGCTAGTTGTTACCAACGTAGTTAATGATGTTCCTTTTGAAAATAAGTTTGTGTTTCTAGCTGGAACAAACTTACGGAGTTTTTCTTTTATTGGTTAATTAAGCAATAATTGGAAAACATGTCATTAATTCTAGTATATATGTTTTCACTAAAGCTTATTAAATATTTGCATTTCTGATAGCACAGTAGGGTGACTAGTCAATAATAACTTGTATATTTTAAAATAACTGAAAGAATGTAATTGAATTGTTTATAACTAAGTATAAAAGCTTGAGGGAATGGATACCCCGTTCTCCATGATGTGCTTATTTCACATGGCACGCCTGTATCAAAACATCTCTTGTACCCCATAAATGTATGCATCTACCATGTATCCACAAACATTTTTTAAATAATTTTTAAAAATAGTAAATATTTGTTTTTCTACCATGATTTTTGGCTTACATTACAGAATATTGAAAAACATATTCTGATTTTTTTCCCTTTAATCAGTATCTTAGACTATATGCGAGTGTCAGGGAACTATACTATTTTCCTCATGAGCAATCTAAAATTACCCTCCTGTTCACAACCCCTTTATGCTTCTCCCACCTTTTGCTATGGTTTTTGTTGTTTGTTTTTTAACCTCAGAGCAATTATCACACAGGCATGTAATTTTTTTTTTTTTTTTTTTTTTTTTTGAGACAGAGTTTCACTCTATTGCTTAGACTGGAGTGGAGTGGCACAATCTGCCCGCTGCAACTTCTGCCTCCCAGGTTCAAGAGATTCTCCTGCCTCAGCCTCCTGAGTAGCTGGGATTACAGGCATGCACCACCATGCCCAGCTAATTTTTGTATTTTTAGTAGAGACATGATTTTTCCATGTTGGCCATGCTGGTCTCAAACTCCTGATCTCAGGCGATCTGCCCACCTCAGCCTCCCAAAGTGCTGAGATTACAGGAGTGAGGCCACCGTGCCCGGCAATTTAAGATTATTTTCAAACTGCATCCTTCATGGAATTTATATATGTATTTGCAACTGTATGTGTATGTATATGTATAGACACACACATCTGTATGTCGATATAGATATATCTGTCTTTCTGGAAGTACGACATCTCTTCTACAAAGGAAAGAACTGTTATGCCTATGCATACAATACACTTCTTTTTTGAAACATGTTCAGAGAATTGTTAGTCATACTTCTCATTTCAAGGCGCACACTCCTATCATCAGCCCAGCCTGCACAAAGCTCTTTTCTTCTTTATTAATTTTCCTTTTCTGATCCCCTCTCATTCCCCTTTGAATATATATATGTGCTGCTTGGATATCTGTGTTTGATATATGTGCTGATGTGTTTGATATATATGCTACTTAAATATCTGTGTATACTTTTAAATTATGTTTTGTTTTGAGTACACATGATTTTATAAACATAGATGTACTGCATTATGTCATTTTTTAAGTCCATACTGCATTACAATATGTATACCTAGTTAATTGTTTTTAACTACAGCATATACATCTACTGTATTTTACCTATTCCATTCCTTCTGAGATAAACACTTCAGTTCCCTGCTACCACAGTGATGTTATTTTAAAAAATTATCATACAAGTCCCAGTAGAAACCCGTGCAACAGTTTCTGTGGGAGTATATATTTAGGAGAGGGATTTCTAGATCATAGGATATGTATATAAATTATTGCACTAAGGCCGGGCACAGTGGCTCACACCTGTAATCCCAGCACTTTGGGAGGCCAAGCTGGGTGGATCACAAGGTCAAGAGATTGAGACCATTCTGGCCAATATGGTGAAACCCTGTCTCTACTAAAAATACAAAAATTAGCTGGACGTAGTGACACACACCTGTAGTCCCAGCTACTCGGGAGGCTGAGGCAGGAGAATCACTTGAATCCGGGAGGTGGAGGTTGTAGGGAGCTGAGATCATGCCACTGCACTCCAGCCTGGCAACAGAGCAAGACTGCGTCTCAAAAAACAAAATTATTTCACTAACCACTTTCTGAAATGGCTGTATCAGTTTACATTTTCATTGGTGGCCACTGTTGTTATTCTCATCAGCACTTTATTTATTTACCTTTTCTTTTGGAGACAATTTTTACAGTACCATCCACAAATAGTGGATGCATTTTTTTCCTGATTTGTGGGTTATCTTCATCATGCTGTATGCATTTACATATATCCATGAAACTGCTGCTAAGCTTTCCTGTTTTATTTTTATATGTTGCTGTGCCAAAACATAGTTTGTTTTGTTTTAGACAAGGTCCCACTCTGTTCCTCAGGCTTGAGTGCAGAGGCATGACCATGGCTCACTGTAGCCTCGATGTACGGGGCTCAAGCAATTCTCCCACTTCTGCCTTCCAAGTAGCTAGGACTGCAGGTGCATGCCACCATACCTGGCTAATTTTTGTATTTTTGTAGAATTGGAGTTTTGCCATGTTACTGATGCTGGTCTCAAACTCCTGGCCTCAAGCAGTTCTCTTGCCTTGGCCTTTCAAACTGCTGGGGTTATAGGTGTGAGCCACTGTGCTTGACCAAAACATCTTTTTTTATTATTACTATAACTTAGTGTATCTAGTTGGGTGAGCACCCTACTCTACACGTCTTTTTCAAACTTGATCAAACTATTTGTGGACTTTTATTCTTATATAGATAAAGTTTGTGAAATTCCTTCAAAATTAAAACTATTCTGAGATTTGTATTGGAACTGCCTTGGATTTATAAGTTATATTAGTCTTGAAGGAACTACATGTTAGTGTGGTATAGTTCTTCCTTCATTTAGACTTTTTAAATTTTAAATAGAAACAGTGTCTTGCTATCTTGCCCATGCTGGTCTCAAACTCCTGGGCTCAAGCAGTCCTCCCACATTGGCCTCCCAAAGTGTTGGGATTATAGGTGTGAGCCACCACACCCCTCCTAGACTTTTTATGAGGTAATTTTTTACCCCATTGAGGTCCTGTGCCTTATCTGTAGTTTAATTCCTAGATACTTCCTACATTTTGTAGCTACTGTGAGTGGTACCATATTTTTAGGAATATATATATTTTTAAGAGTCTTGCTCTGTCCCCCAGGCTGGCCTACAGTGACGCAATCTTGGCTCACTGCCACCTCTGCCTCCTGAGTAGCTGGGATTACAGGCGTGCAGCACCATGCCCAGCTAATTTTTGCATTTTTAGTTGAGATGGAGCTTTGCCCTGTTGGCCAGGCTGGCCTCAAGCAATCTGCCCACCTGGGCTTCACAAGGTGTTGGGATTACGGGCATGAGCCACCACACCTGAGCCTAATCATATTTACTGTAATAGTTTGTCTACACGATCTGCTTCATCTCTTCTAATCCTTATACCTCTATTTATTTTTCCTGTTTTACTTTATTAGACAAGGTTTCAGTAGTATGTTGAAAAATGTCCTTAGTGGGCATTCTGACGTGTCTATCCTAAGTGGAATGCTTCTGAATTTTTTTCATTAAGTTTGATTTTTGTTATTGGCTTTTGGTATATAGACTTTTTCTTTTTCTTCTCTTTGAGACGGAGTTTTGCTCTTGTTGCCCGGGCTGGAATGCAATGGTGCGATCTCGGCTTACTGCAACCTCCACCTCCTGGATTCAAGTGATTCTGCTGCCTCAGCCTCCTGAATAGCTGGGGTTACAGGCCCCCGCCACCATGCCCCAGCTAATTTTTGTATTTTTAGTAGAGACGGGGTTTCACCATGTTGACTAGGCTGGTCTTGAACTTCTGTCCTCAGGAGATCTGCCCACCTCGGCCTCCTAAAGTGCTGGGATTACAAGTGTGAGCCACTGCACCCGGCCAGAGTTTTTTAAGTTAAAGAACTCTTATATTCATAGTTAAATGACCAACTTTTCTTTTTGTTTTTTTTGTTTGTTTGTTTTGTTTTTTTGAGACCGCGTTTCACTCTTGTCCCCCTGGCTGGAGTGCAATGGTGCAACCTCAGTTCCCTGCAACCTCTGCCTCCCGGGTTCAAGCAATTCTCCTGTCCCAGCCTCTGGAGTAGCTGGGATTACAGGCATGCACCACCATGCCCAGCTAATTTTTTGTATTTTTGGTAGGTTTCCCCATGTTGGCCAGGCTGGTCTCGCAAACTCCTGACCTCAAGTAATCCGCCCGCCTCGGCCTCCCAAAGTGCTAGGATTACAGGCGTGAGCCACCACACTTAGCCTGACAATTTTTTATAAATTACAGATAGGTACTAAATGCCTTCCTGAATTTATTGAGCTAGTTAAGTCGTTTTTCTCCTGTGTTTCATTAATATGGTTTATTAGATTGATACATTTTTAAGTGTTAAACCATTCTTGAATTTCTGGCTTAAATCCTTTTGAGCAGGATGTTTCATTTTTAATATGCTAGTGAACTCACTCAATTCACTAAAGCTTGATTTAGGGTTTTCAAACATCTGTGTCTATAAGTGGAAAAGGCTTTGTTTATTGTCTAAAAATGTCTGTAGGATTTTAATTTATGGAGGTGACAAATGACATAGTGAGACCAATGCCCTTTAAAAGAACATTATTGTTATGTACGTTTACTGACAGGAGGAGACATGCCATTTTATGCAGGGCTACATGGGGAAGAACCAGTTTGGATCAGGAAAAGCATAGTTCAGAGTCTTTATTATTTTATTTTTCATGGGAAAGAAAGGGAAAAAGTTTAGTATTGGCTAATTTGAACCATGTCAGTTGCCTCTGGGCTGTAGGGGTGATCACCAGTTTTTTCATATCTGGCCCTGGGCAATGAAGGCAGAGGACTGTTGATTCCTGGCTTAGGGGCCAGAGGAGATGGTTTTAAGTTTGGGCTGTGGATTGGCTGATTTACAGTTTTTAGAATATGTATCTGTTCTGCCCAGGTTTTGAGATTTAATTGTTCACGATAGTATTTTTTAAATCTTTCATCTACTGTTACTTGCATCTCTTTACTTTTCTTGATTAATCTCGCCAACAGTTTGTCCATCTCACAAAATCTTTTTAAATAACCAGCCTTTGATTTTGTTCATCTATATTTTGTTGATTTATTCTCTGATTTCTGCCCATATCCTTATTGCTTCCCTGGGTTATCTTGTCAGTCTTCTCGAGTTTCTTTTTGAGTACCATTTTAGCTGTATCTCATAAGTTTTGGCATGTAGTGTTTTCACTGTTATATGTTTATAAATATTTTGTAGTTTCCTTTATGATTTGTTTAACCTGAAGACTTACAAGTATAGCTTTTAGTTTTGACATACAGGTTTGGTTTTTTTCAAGGATATTTTTATTGCTGTTTCTATTATTTTATTTAATTTTTACTTTAAAAAAATAGAGATGGGGTCTTGCTGTGTTGTCCAGGCTTGTCTTGAACTCTTGGTCTCAAGTGATCCTCCAACCTTGGCCTCCCAAAGTGTTGGGATTACAGGTTTGAGCTACTGCACTTGGCTCTTGTTTTTATTCTTATGTTTTATTGTGTTATGACTGAAGAACATAAGATTATCTGATGTATATTTTTATTCTTGATCTATTTGTTTCAGAGAGGAGTAAGTTAAAATTGCCATCTAAAATGGTTACTGTCCTTATATTTCTGAGAGTTGCTGCTTTTTATTTATTCATTTATTTAAAAAACTTTATTGAGATAAAATTCACATAGCAAGGCCAGGTGCAGTGGCTCATGCCTGTAATCCCAGCCCTTTGGGAGGCTGAGGCAGGAGAATTGCTTGAGCCCAGGAGTTCAAGACTAGCCTGGGAAACATGGTGAGACCCTGTCTCTGCAAAAAAATTTAAAAATTAATTGGACATGCCTGTGGCACATGCCTCTGGTCCCAGCCACACAGGAGGCTGAGGCAGGAGCATGACTTGAGCCCAGGAGGTCAAGGCTGCAGTGAGCATTTATTAGTACATCATTCCTTTTTATGGCTGAGTAATATTCCATTGTGTTGATATACATGTCATCTTTGTTGTTTCTACTTTTTGATTATTACTCCTGAGTAAGGCTACTGTGAACACTGGTGTACAAATTTTTGTGTGGGTATATGTTTCACTTCTCCTGAGTGCATACCTAGGAGTGGAATTGCTACGTCATATGGTAACTTTACTTTTAACTTTTTGAGAAATTGCGAGAATGTTTCCAAAGTGGCGATACCATTTTACAATTCCACCAGCAGGGTACGAGGGCACCAGTTTTTCCACATCTTTTTTTTTTTTTTTTTTTCGCTCTGAGACGGAGTCTTGCTCTGTCTCCAGGCTAGAGTGCAATGGTGCAACCTCGACTCACTGCAACCTCCCAAGTAGCTGGGACTACAGATGCATGTCACCACACCCAGCTAATTTTTGTGTTTTTAGTAGAGACGGGGTTTCACCATGTTGGCCAGGATGGTCTCGATCTCTTGACCTTGTGATCTACCCGCCTCGGCCTCCCAAAGTGCTGGGATTACAGGCATGAGCCACCACGCCTGGCCGTTTTGTTTTGTTTTGTTTTTTTGGAGTCTCGCTCTGTCACCTGGGTTGGAGTTCAGTGGCGCAATCTCGGCTGGCTGCAATCTCCACCTCTTGGATTCAAGTGATTCTCCTGCCTCAGCCTCTGGAGTAGCTGGGATTATAGGTGCCCGCCACCATGCCTGGCTAATTTTTGTATTTTTAGTAGAGATGGGGTTTTGCTCTGTTGGCCACACTGGTCTCGAACTCCTGACCTCAGGTGAACTGCCTGCCTCAGCCTCCCAAAATGCTGGGATTACAGGTGAGAGCCACCACACTTGCCTGTTTCCACATCTTTATCAGCATTTGTGACTCTTTTTTATTTTAGCTATCCTGTTGGGTATGAAGTGGTATTTGAATGTGGGTTTGATTTGCATTTCCCCAATGTCTAATGATGTTGAGCACCTTTTCATGTGCTTTTTGGCCATTTGTATATCTTCTTTGAAATAAATTTTTATTTCTTCTTTGAAAAAAAAGTTCAACTCCTCTGTCCATTTTTTAGTTTATTTGTCTTTTTATTGTTGAATTGTAGGAATTCTTTATGGGCTGCAAGTTCCATAATAGATATATGATTACAAATACAGTTGATTCTTGAACGATACAGGGGTTAGAGATACCAACACCCGTGCAGTTGAAAACTTTTGACTACCCCAAAACTTAACTACCAGTAGCCTAATGTTGACTGGAATCCTCATTGATAAACAACTAACACACTTTTTATATGTATTATGTACTGTATTCTTACAGTTAAGCTAGATTTTTAAAAAATGTTACTAGGAAAATCAGAAGGAAGATATATAATAAAATATATTTCCTATTTATTAAGTAGAAGTGGATCATCATAAAGGTTTTCCTCTTCATCATCATCTTCACATTCAGCTGGCTGAGGAGGAGAAGGCGGGATTGGTCTTACGTTTCTGAGTGCCAGAGACAGAAGAGGTGGAGGAGGTGAAAGGTGAGGCAGGCACACTGGGTGTAACTTTTACTTAAAATCTACATAGAGATGTACCTATGCAGTTCAAACTTGTATTGTTCAAGAGTCAACTGTATTTTTTCCCATTCTGTGGGTTGTCACTTTCCTTTTTTTATTTTTTTTGAGACGGAGTTTTGCTTTTGTTACCGAGGCTGGAGTGCAGTGGCACAATCTTGGCTCACCTCCACCGCCACCTCCTGGGTTCAAGTGATTCTCCCAAATAGCTGGGATTACAGGCATGCGCAACCGTGCCGGGGTAATTGTGTATTTTTAGTAGATACAGGGTTTCTCAATGTTGGTCAGGCTGGTCTCGAACTCCCGACCTCAGGTGATCTGCCTGCCTTGGCCTCCCAAAGTGTTGGGATTACAGGCGTGAGCCACACACCCAGCCTAATTTGTCACTTTCCTGATGGCTTTTGAAGCAACAATTTATTTTGATGAGATTTGAAATAATTTTTTTTTTTTTTTTTTTTTTTTTGAGACGGAGTCTCACTCTGTTGCCCAGGCTGGACTGCAATGGCGCGATCTCAGTTCACTGCAACCTCTGCTTCCCGGGTTCAAGCGATTCTCCTGCCTCAGTCTCTCAAGTAGCTGGGACTACAGGTGCGCACCACTGTGCCTGGCAAATTTTTGTATTTTTAGTAGAGACAGGGTTTCACTCTGTTGGCCAAGCTGTTCTTGAATTCCTGACATCATGATCTGCCCACGTCAGCCCCCCAAAGTGCTGAGATTACAGACGTGAGCCACTACACCCAGCCTATTTGTCACTTTCTTGATGGCTTTTGAAGCAACAATTTATTTTGATGAGATTTGAAATAAATTTTTTTTTCTTTTGAAACGGAGTCTCGCTCTGTTGCCCAGGCTGGAGTGCAGTGACACAATCACAGCTCACCGCAACCTCTGCTTCCTGGGTTCAAGTGATTCTCCTGCCGCAGTCTCTCAAGTACCTGGGACTACAGGTGTGCACCACTGTGCCTGGCTAATTTTTGTGTTTTTAGTAGAGACAGGGTTTCACTCTGTTAGGCAGGCTGGTCTTGAGCTCCTGACTTCATGATCTGCCCGCCTCAGCCTCCCGAAGTGCTAGGATTACAGGCGTGAGCCATTGTGCCCAGCCTAATAGGTTTCTTTTTGTTTTTGTTTTTGTTTTTTTTTGTCATTTGGACTTTTGGTTTTAGCTACACAGATTTTGTCATGTGTCTTATTTAAGGTCACAAAGATTTACTTGTATGTTTTCTTCTAAGAGTTTTATAGTTTTAGCTAAATGTAAACATTTAGATTAACTCCATTTTAAGTTATTTTTTGCAAGGTAAGGTAAGGGCCCAACTTCATTCTTTTGCATATGTGTATCTAGTTGTTCCAGCACCGTTTGTTGAATAGACTGTTCTTTCCCCATTGGATTGTCTTGGTGTTGCTTTATTTACTTGAAAGATACATTGTTAAAAGCATAAATGTTTATGATTGCTATTTCTTCTTGATCTGTTCCTCAGTATCTAGTACCCTACTTTGTTCTTCACATATGTTTCTCTTTAATTCTGTTTTTCCTGATTTTATAATTACTATCAAGCTTTTGATTCATATTTGCCTGTCATATTTTTTCCCACTCATTTATTTTCAGCTTTTTTTTGAGACAGAGCCTTGCTGTGTTGCCCAGGCTGGAGTATAGTGACATGATCTCAGCTCACTGCACTGCAACCTCTGCCTCCCAGGTTCCAATGATTCTCATGCCTCAGCTATCCTGAGTAGCTGGGATTACAGGCGTGTGCCACCACACCCTGCTAATTTTTGTATTTTTTAGTAGAGATGGAGTTTTGCCATGTTGACCAGGCTGGTCTCAAACTCCTGGCGTCAAGTAATTCGTCTGCCTCAGCTTCCCAGAGTGCTGGGATTACAGGCATGAACCACCGTGCCCGGCCTATTTTCAGCATTTTTATATCCTGTTGTATTTAGACTCTTTTTACAGACCTCCTATTTCTGGATCTTTTAAAAATCCAATCCCAGAGTTTGTCTTCTTTTTTTCTCTCTCTCTTTCATTTAATAGGTTGAATTTTCTTTTCCTCGTTTGAAATGTACACATTTCACTGTGTTTCAGTTATAATTTTGGTCGTTATCCCAAACCAATCTATGCTTAGATTTATATGTTTGGTTTCTTTTATTGTTGTTGTAAGTATCTTTATGTCACCCACTGTCTTCAACATAAGTACCATGGCACACTCTGGCTACCTTCTGGTTGTCTTCTCTCCCTCTCTTCCACTTGCTGCTTGCCTTGCCACTGTGTTTATATCATCTAGATGAGGTGTTGGCAAACTGTGTCTCATGTTGACATCCTGTTTTAAAATAAAGTTGTATTGGAACACAGCCTTGCCATTTGTCTGTCTGTGGCTAATTTTGTGCTACATGAATAGATGCAACAGGCCACATGGTCCATCAGCCTGTGTATTCACCGTTTGTCCCTTGAGGAAATTTGCTGACCCCTGCTCTGGATCTGTGTTAATATGATAGCCAGTAGTCTTAGAGGCTGTTTAGCTCAAGTAAAATTTAAAAATTAGTTCCTTGGTCACATTAGCCACATTTCATGTGTTCTATAGGCACATATGACTGGTGGCTAACATATTGGACAGCACAAGTAAATATTTTAGCCATTTCAGAAAGTTGTATAGCCCTGCTCTAGATTTGGTCCTGGATTGTTATGGTTGTTTTTTGTCTCATTTTTAAAGATAATATTAGGGCCAGGTGTGGTGGCTCTCATGCGTGCTGTAATCTCAGCACTTTGGGAGGCTGACGCAGGAGGATTTCTTAAACCCAGGAAGGAGTTCAAGACCAGCCTGGGTAACGTACTGAGATCTCTACAAAAAATAAAAAAATAAGCCAGGTGTGGTGGCAGGTGCCTGTGGTCCCAGCTACTCGGAAGGCTGAGGTGGGAGGATTGCTTGAGCCTGGGAGCTTGAGGCTACAGTCAGTCGTGATTGCACCACTGCACTCCAGCCTGGGCAACACAGTGAGACCCTGTCTCAAAAAAAAAAAAGAATTAAGTTTTACTAAGTTGTGTATTTAGCTTTCATGTATCTCATAATATTATTATTGGGAGTACAGGTTGAGTATCCCTTTCCTAAATGCTTGGGGCCAGGTGTGGTGGCTGGTGCCTGTAATCCAGCACTTTCTGAGGCTGAGGCAGGAGAATTGCTTCAGCCCTGGAGTTAAAGAACAGCTGGGCAACACAGTGATACCCTGTCTCTACAAAAAACTAAAAAATTATCCGTGTGTAGTGGTACATACCTGTAGTCCCAGCTATTCGGGAGGCTAAGGTAGGAGGATCGCTTGAGCCTGGGAACTCAAGGCTCCAGTGAGCCATGATCATGCCACTGAACTCCAGCCTGGGCAACAGAGTGAGACCCTGTCTCAAAAAAAAAAACAAAAAAAGGGAGAGAAAGAAATGAATGCTTGGGACCAGAAGTGTTTCAGATTTCAGGTTTTTTCAGATTTGGGAATATTTGTATTATACTTAATAGCTGAACATTCCTAATCCAAAAATCCAAAATGCTTCTTTGAGCATACTGTTGACACTGGAAAAGTTTTAGATTTGGGATTGTTGGATTAGGGATATTCATCCTGTACTTCCTTTATTTTCAAAGAGGGCTTTTATGAGGCAGACCTTCTGAGATTTTATGTGCTTAAAACATCTTTACTTTTGATGATAGTTTTTCTGGATATATACACTTTTTAGTTCAAAGTGCTTTCCATTAGCACTTTAAAGTTACTCCATC
Source organism: Theropithecus gelada (assembly GCF_003255815.1). Taxonomy (NCBI): domain Eukaryota; kingdom Metazoa; phylum Chordata; class Mammalia; order Primates; family Cercopithecidae; genus Theropithecus; species Theropithecus gelada. The sequence continues at coordinate 3,764,566 of NC_037684.1, forward strand.
TGGGTAATGTTAATTAAGATTTACTACCTTTTTTAAAAAAAATTTTGTGAGTGTGAAGTAGATGTATATATTTATGGAATATGTGAGATATTTTGGTACAGGCATGTGGTGCATAATATGGATTACTTGTTCTTAAATCCCAGGTTGCTGCTGAGATATTTGATGACATTCTGATCGTACCCCTTTATAGGTGACCTACTCTTCCTTGTTGGAAGCTCTTAGAATTTTCTTTTTATCTTTGATTTTCTTAAATTTCATTATAATGTATCTAGTTGTTGTATATACAGGTGTGTGTGTTTTATTTATCCTCTGTCCTCTTTTGCATTCAAACCCTGTTCAATATGATATTTTTCTCCAATTCTGGAAAATTACCAGTCATTCAAATAGTTCTTTGAATCTGTTTAGTTTATGTGTCTTCCTCTGCGTCTTCTGTTATGTAAATATCTTTCATATCACTATACCTTTTTTTGTTTTGTTTTTAAGATACGGGGTCTCATTATATTGCCCAAGCTGAAACGCAGTGGCTATTCACAGGCATGGTAATAGTGCACTGTGCCTCAAACTGCTGGGCTCAAGTGATCCTCTTGCCTCAGCCTCCTGGCTGTAGCTAGGACTACAGACATACACCACCGTGTGGCTTTTTTCTGTTTTTAAGCTTTTTACCCTTTCCGTGCGTGTTCTAGGAGTTTCTTAGCCTAATATTCTAAATTATTAAAACATTTTTCAGCTATATCCATTCACTCATTTACCCATCTCTTAACTTAATTTTATTTATTTATTTATTTGTTTGTTTATTTATTTATTTATTTTTGAGATGGAGTCTCAGTCTGTCACCCAAGCTGGAGTGCAGTGGCATGATCTCGGCTCACTGCAACCTCCACCTCCCGGGTTCAAGTGATTCTCGTGCCTCAGCCTCCCTAGTAGGTGGGATTACAGGCACCCACCACCAAACCTGGCTAATTTTTATACTCTTAGTAGAGACATGGTTTCACCATGTTGCCCAGGTTGATCTCAAACTGCTGACCTCAAGAGATCCGCCTGCCCCAGCCTCCTAGAGTGCTGGACTTATAGGCGTGAGCCACCGCGCCCGACCCATCTCTTAATATTTTTATTTTGACTATATTTTCCATGTACATTATTTCAGATAGTTTCTGTTTACCTTGTCTCTCAGGACACCTTGCATTAAATCCATCAGGAAGTTGCTGTTTATCAAGCACAGACCCTCATGGAAGTTCATTGAACAAACAGATCAGGGCTGCCACCTCAACCTGACTAGACTGCTGCTCTGATGTTACCTTCAGCACTAGGTTGGTGTTGCTTTTTTGCCTCAGAGGAGACTGAAGACAGATAAGAACATTTCTGAAAAACTCTCTTTCATCCTACCCACCCCACCCCCGCCTCAAGTGGTGTGCCCTGTACTTTTCAACCCTGGATTGCTACACTGCCCTCCCTTCATTTACAAAAGCGAGCTTGTGCCTCCCCAGGGGTTTTTACAGTTTTATGTTTACTTCTCACATTTAACCTCCCTGACTTGTAGAACCTCTTTAGAGGGAGGGAGCCTGACTAAAGAGGAATTGGAAGCTGAGTATAACTAATTTTTTATATTATATATATTTGGCCTTTGAGTACGTAAGATTTATTTCCACAAATTTACTAATTATATTTAAACTTTTACTAGTTGTTTTGTATTTAGTCATCACATGTTCTCTTATTAGTGGGAGAGGAACACGAGAGGCCCTGGGCAATGGAAGTAAACTGGTCTAGAAATACTATGATAATTCAAAAAGTGGAGAATTTGAGTTTCAGTAAACAATTAAATTTTGTTATTGATACATGCTGTTTGTACATATTTACAGGATACATGTGATATTTTTACATGCATAGAATGTTAATGACCAAGCTAAAGTATTTAGGCTATCTGTCATCACTAGCATTTATCATTTCTATGTGTTGAGAACATTTCAACTCCTCACTTGTAGCTATTTTGAAGTGTACAGTACATTATTGTTAGCTGTAGTCACCCTACTCTACTATCGGACATTAGAACATATTCCTCTATCTCACTGTATGTTCCTACCCATTAGTACCCATTAACCAACCTCTCTTTATCTTCCTCCTCCCCCAAGTCCTTCCCAGCCTCTGTTAACTATCATTCTACTTTCTACTTCTCTGAAATAAATTTTTTTAGTTCATACATATGGGACATGAGATTTTGTCTTTCTGTGTCTGGCTTATGTTACTTAAGATAATGACCTTTGGTTTAATCCATGTTGCTATAAGTGACATGATTCCATCCTTTTTCTTTTTTTCTTTTTTGAGTCGGAGTTTCGCTCTTGTTGCCCGGGCTAGAGTGCAATGGTGCAATCTTGGCTCACTGCAACCTCTGCCTCCCGGGTTCAAGTGATTTTCCTGCGTCAGCCTTCCAAATAGCTGCAATTACAGGCATGCACCACCATACCCGGCTAATTTTGTGTTTTTAGTAGAGACGGGGTTTCTCCATGTTGATCAGACTGGTCTCGAACTCCCAACCTCAGGTGATCTGCCCACCTCGGCCTCCCAAAGTGCTGGGATTACAGGCGTGAGCCACCGTGCCCAGCTGATTGCATTCTTTTTTATGGCCGAATAGTACTCCACTGTGTAAATATACCGCATTTTCTTTGTCAATTCATATGTGATGGAGACTTAGGTTGATTCCATATTTTGGCTGTTGTGAGTAGTGCTTCAGTGAACATAAAAATGCATGTATCCTTTTGATATACTGATTTTCTGTCCTTTGAATAAATACCAGTGGTGATATTGCTGGATCTTACGGTAGTTCTGTGTTTAATTTTTTGAAAAATCTCCATACTGTTTTCCATAATGGCTGTACTAAGTTACATTCCCACCTACAGTGTATGAGAGCTCCTTTTACTCTGCATCCTTGCCAGCATCTGTTAGTTTTTGTCTTTTTGATAATAGCTATTCTGACTGGGTAGGATGATATCATTGTGGTTTTGATTTGCATTTCCCTGATAATTAGTGGTGTTGGGCATTTTTTTATATACCTGTTGGCTACTCCTATGTATTTTGAGAAATCGCTATTACCCACTTTTTTCCCTTTTTATTGATATACAATAATTTACATATTTATGGTGTACATGTGTTTGTTACATAGAAAGAATATATAATGATCAAGGCAGGGTAATTGGGGTATCCATCACCTAGAATGTTTATCATTTTTATATGTTGGTATCATTTCAAGCCCTCTCTTCTAATCACTTTGAAATGTACATATTATTATTGCTAAGTATAGTCACCTTTGTCTGCTATCAAACATTGGAACTTATTTCTTCTATCTAACTGTATGTTTGGGTACATAAGAAATAAGTTCCAGTGTTGGATAGCGGACTAAGGTGACTATACTTCTTGTAGTCTTTGTCTCTCTGCTCTCTTTATCCCCCCTCTCCCTCCCCTTCCCAGTCTCTGTTATCTATTGTTCTATTCTCTATGTCCATGAGATCAAGTTTTTTAGCTCCCACATATGAGTGAGGACATGCAGTATTTGTCTTTCTTTGCCTGGCCTATTTCACTTAAAATAATAATCTCCGTTTCTATGCATGTTGCTGCAAATGACATTATTTCATTATGGCCAAATAGTGTTATTGTTTATGTATAGCACACTTTATCCATTTATCTGTTGCTGGGCATTTAGGTTGATTCCATGTCTTTGCTATTGTGAATAGTACTGTGAGGAACATATGAGTGAGAGTGTCCTTTTGATACACTGAGTTCTTCTTTGGATAGATACCCAATAGTGAGATTGCTGGGTCTTAATGGTAGTTCTAATTTTACTTTTTGAGAAATCTCCATACTGGTTTCTTTAGGTTTGTTTTGCTAATTTACATTCCCACCAGCAGTGTATAAGAGTTCCCTTTTCTCACCAGCATCTGTTATTTCCTGTCTTTTTAATAATAGAGGTTCTAGCTGGGGTAAGATACCTTACTATGGTTTAGATTTGCATTTCACTGATGATTAGTGATTAGCATTTTTTCATATACCTGTTGGCCATTTGTATGTCTTTTGAGAAATGTCTATTCATGTCCTTCACCCACTTTTTAATGGCTTTTTTTTTTTTTTTTTTTTTTTTGCTATTGAGTTGTTTCAGTTCCTTCTATATTCTGGATATTAGTCACTTGTCAGATGAATATTTTGTAAATGTTTTCTCTCATTCATCAGGTTGTCTCTTCTGCTGAGGGTTTTCTTTGCTGTACAGAAGCGCTTTAGTTTAATACGGTCCCATTTATCTATCTTTGTTTTTGTTTACTGTGCTTTTGGGATCTTGGCCATAAACTCTTTGCCTCAACCCATGTCCCTGGAGCATTTCTCCTATGTTTTCCTATGTAGTTTTATAGTTTGGAGCCTTACATTAAGTCTATCATCGGTTTTGTTTTGATTTTTGTATATGGTGGGAGACAGGGGTCTAGTTTTATTCTTCTCCATGTGGATATTTAGTTCTCCCAACACCATTTATTGAAGAGGGTGTCCTTTCCCCAGTATACGTTCTTGGCACCTTTGTCAAAAACCAGTTGGATATAAAGATGTGAGTGGATTTATTTCTGGGTTCTCTGTTCTGTTCCATTCTTGTCTATGTGTCTGTTTTTATACCAATACTATGCCATTTTGGTTATGATAGCCTTGTTGTATATTTTGAAGTCAGGTAGTGTGATGCCTCCAGCTGTTCTTTTTGCTCAGGATTGCTTTGGTTATTCGGGCTCTTTGTAGTTTCATGCAAATTTTAGAATTGTTTGTTCTAGTTCTGTGAAAAATATTGGTATTTTGGTAGAGATTGCATTGAATCTGTAGATTGTTTTTGGTAGAATGGTCATTTACACCATATTAATTCTTCTGATCCATGAACATGGGATGTCTTTCCATTTTTTTGTGTCCTCTTTAATTTCTTTCATCGATGTTTTATAGTTTTTCTTGTAGAGGGCTTTCACCTTGGTAAAATTTATTCCTAGGGTTTTGGTTTTTGTTTTTAGTTTTTGGAAATAACATTGCTTTCTTGATCTCTTTTTCTTCTAGTTTGTTGCTAGTATATTGAAAGCTATACTGATTTTTTGTGTTGATTTTGTGTCCTGCAGCTTTACTGAATTTGCTCATCAGTTTTAAGAGGGTTTTTTTTTTTTTTTTTTTTTTTAGTGGAGTCATTTGGTTTTTCTAAATATAAGATCATGTCATCTGCAGAGAGGGACAGTTTGACTTCCTCTTTTCCAGTGTGAATGCCTTTAATTTCCTTCTCTTACCTGATTGCTTTGGCTAGGACTTCCAGTATAGTATTGAATAAGAGTGGTGAAAGTGGGCATCCTTGTCTAGTTTCGGTTCTTACAGGAAAAGCTTTCAGCTTTTCTCTGTTCAGTATAATGTTAGCTATGGATTTGTCATATATGGCCTTTATTATGTTGAGGTATGTTCTTTCTATTTATATTTATTTATTTATTTTTGAGATGGAGTCTCGCTCTGTTGCCCAGGCTGGAATGCAGTGGCACGACCTCAACTCACTGCAACCTCTGCCTCCCGAGTTCAAGTGACTCTCTGCCTCAGCCTCCCAAGTAGCTGGGACTACAGGCATGCGCCACCATGTCCGGCTAATTTTTTTTTTGTATTTTTGGTAGAGATGGGATTTCACCATGTTGGCCAGGCTGGTCTCAGACTCCTGACCTCAAGTGATCTGCCCGCCTTGGCCTCCCAAAGTGCTGGGATTGTACATGTGAGCCATTGTGCCAGGCCGAGATGTTTTTTCTGTGCCTAGTTCGTTGAGCATTTTTATGATGAAGGGATATTGAGTTTTATTGAATGCTTTTTCTGCCCCTATTGAGATGATCATATGGTTTTTGTCTTTCATTATGTTGATGTGATATATTATGTTTATTGATTTGCATATGGTAAATTATCTTTACGACTCAGGGATAAATCCCACTTGATTGTGGTATATTGTCCTTTTGATGTACTGTTGGATTTGGTTTGATAGTATTTTGTTGAAGACTTTTGCATCTATGTTCAACTATGGCCTATAATTTTTTTGTTTTGTTTTGTTTTGTTTTTTAATGTTGTGCCCTTGTCTGGTTTTAGTTTCAGGGCTTCACAGAAAGAGTTAGGAAGAATTCCCTCCTCTTTTATTTTTTGGAATAGTTTGAGGAGAATTGGTATTCTTTGTAAGTTTAGTAGACTTTGGCAGTGAAGGCATCAGATCCTGGGCTTTTCTTTTTTAGATTTGTTGTTACTAATTCAATCTCATTACTCGTTATTTGTTCAGGTTTTCTATTTCTTCCTGATTCAATCTTGATAGGTTGTATGTGTCCAAGAATTTGTCCATTTCCTTTAGGTTTTTCAGTTTGTTGGTGTATAGTAGTTCATAGTAGTCTCTGATGATCTTTTGTATTTCTGTAGTATCAATTGTAATGTCTCCTTTTTCATTTCTGATTTTGTTTGAGTTCTTGGTTGGTCTAGAAACATAATTTTGTAAAATGGTTTTCTTGTTAAACACTTGAACCATCATTCTTGATCATCTGATGTGTAGAAGACACTGTACTGGATACTACTGGTAGTAAGTAGAAGGCTGAATAAGACAGATCTCTGCTCTCAAGGATATTTATTATACATTATGAAAATGAATTTATAGATAATTCAAGTTAAAACTAAAATATCTTCACTTCTGAGAGAAGCTAAAATTTCAGAAGCTATTAAGGGGCTTTGTTAGGATTAGGGCCTTTTCTCATGCGTAACCAGGAATCAAAGACAGCCTTACTTTGAGAAGACCATTAACAGGTGAATGGATAAACAATTTGTGCCATGTCTATACAATGGAAACACTACTTGGCAAGAAAGAACAGACTTGATACATGATGTGAATTAATCTCAAACTATGCTGAAAGAAGTAGATAACCCCCCCATACAAAGTATATATGTTTCTGGGTTTTGGCTATTACAAGTAAACTGGCTATAAACGTTTGTATACAATTCTTTATGTGTACATAGGCTTTCATTTCTCTTAAGTAAATACCTATGCATGCAATGGCTGGGTCGCTTAAGGTGTCTGTTTAAATAGTCATTTTTCTAATTATTAGAAATGTCACTTCTTTCTTATACTAGTTTTCTGTATATGCTTGTGTTCATTTTTGTCTCTTGTCTATGGATCTGCTTTGTACTGTATTAGCACTATTATATATACTGTTTTAATTTCTGTGGCTTTATAATATATCTAATGCATATTTTGGGGAAATTTTTACCCTGTTGCTTTCCTATGGAATTGTTTCAAATAGACACATTTTTAGTTTACTTGCATATTCTTCAAAACCTAAATGTTTGAATATTAAAGAAAAATGTGGAAAACAAAGTTTTCCTTTTGTGATGAGGTACAGTATTGTAAGACAGTTAGATTATGAGAATCTTGTCCTATGTATGGGATTTGAGTCATCAGTGGTGAACTGTTGAAGTATGACTTGTCAAAGATGATACATTCAGATCCTTTTGGATAGGAAGTGTAATTTTTCTTTTGTTCGTATTTAGAACCATTCTAAAAACACAGCTATGGATGAAATGATCTCTCTGTGACATTTTCCCTGTCACATTTTTATGTTGTAAGAGTATGTCTTTGCTTGCCAGTATACCTTGCCAGGGTTGAGTAATATCATTTTTAAAATCTTTACCAACATGATAGGTGATAAAAGTTAATATTTTTATTTTCACCTCTGTAGTTATTGCTAAGATTGAATATTTTTAATATAGTTAAGAGTCATGTATATTTTCTCTAAATTTTCTCTTCATAGCCTTGTCTTTTTTTTTTTTGAGACGGAGTCTTACGTTGTTACCCAGGCTGGAGTGCAGTGGTGCAATCTCAGCTCACTGCAACCTCTGTCTCCCAGGTTCAGGCGATTCTCCTGCCTCAGCCTCCCGAGTAGCTGGGACTACAGGCATGTACCACCATGCCTGGCTAGTTTTTTTATTTTTTATTTTTAGTAAAGATGGGGTTTCCCCCTGTTAGCCAGGATGGTCTTGATCTCCCTACCTCGTGATCCGCCCACCTCAGCCTCCCAAAGTGCTGGGATTACGGGCGTGAGCCACTGCACCTGGCCATCTGTGTCTATTTTTTTCTGTTGTAGTGTTTGTCTTAGGTCTGAGCTTATGTAATGAAAATGTTAGGTACTCATCACAGCTCTTAAACTGTGTACTTAAAAGAGTTGTGTGAATATGGACAAATAAGGCCCCTAGTAGAGATTGCTGAGTTATAAGACTTTTAATAAGTGATCTGTTACTAAGTTTAAAAAAGAACAAAAGAACAGGAAGTTCTCAGCACAACAGAAAATTTTAGCCGTGAGCCATTTGAAAGAAGGATTGGTTCTTGAACTGTTTTTGTTTAGCTAAGAGCCATTATGGATAATTGGGTAGGTACAATTTTATTTAAGAAAGAAGCTCATATGTCCCATTGTGCTTTATTAGTTATGGAATAATTATTTCTGCAAAAAGAAAAAACTCAGAACCCATTACTAAATTTTTGTGTTAAAATAAATTTATGATTGAAGGTAATTTAATAATATAAATAATGGTCTAGTATCTATAATTTTTTCAGTGTCATTAGACTATGTTTTGTTTCCTGCTGAAGGAGTACCAATAATACAGACCTAATTCCTTTTTTTTTTTTTGAGACCAAGTCTCACTCTGTCATCCAGACTGGAGTGCAGGGGCATGATCTCAGCTCACTGAAACCTCTGCCTCCCGGGTTCAAGCGATTCTCCTGCCTCAGCCTCCTGAATAGCTGGGATTACAGGCACATGCCACCATGCCTGGCTAATCTTTTTTTTTTATTTTTAGTGGAAACGGGACTTTACCATGTTGGCCAGGCTGGTCTCGAACTCCTGAGCTCAAGTGATCTGCCCGCCTCGGCCTCCCAAAGTGCTGGGATTACGGGCATGTGCCACCACACCCGGCTAATTTTTTTTTTTTTTCCAAAATTATTATACTTTAAGTTCTAGGGTACATGTGCATAACATGCAGGTTTGTTACATATGTATACTTGTGCCATGTTGGTGTGCTGCACCCATCAACTCGTCAGCACCCATCAACTCGTCATTTACATCAGGTATAATTCCCAATGCAATCCCTCCCCCCTCCCCCCTCCCCGTGATAGACCCCGGTGTGTGATGGTCCCCTTCCCGAGTCCAAGTGATCTCATTGTTCAGTTCCCACCTATGAATGAGAACATGCAGTGTTTGGTTTTCTGTTCTTGCGATATTTTGCTGAGAATGATGGTTTCCAGCTGCATCCATGACCCTACGAAGGACACAAACTCATCCTTTTTTATGGCTGCATAGTATTCCATAGTGTATATGTGCCACATTTTCTTAATCCAATCTGTCACTGATGGACATTTGGGTTGATTCCAAGTCTTTGCTATTGTGAATAGTGCTGCAATAAACATACGTGTGCATGTGTCTTTATAGCAGCACGATTTATAATCCTTTGAGTATATACCCAGTAATGGGATGGCTGGGTCATATGGTACTTCTAGTTCTAGATCCTTGAGGAATCGCCATACTGTTTTCTATAATGGTTGAACTAGTTTACAATCCCACCAACAGTGTAAAAGTGTTCCTATTTCTCCACATCCTCTCCAGCACCTGTTGTTTCCTGACTTTTTAATGATTGCCATTCTAACTGGTGTGAGATGGTATCTCATTGGCAACAAAAGCCAAAATTGACAAATAGGATCTAATTAAACTAAAGAGCTTCTGCACAGCAAAAGAAACTACCATCAGAGTGAACAGGCAACCTACAGAATGGGAGAAAATTTTTGCAATCTACTCATCAGACAAAGGGCTAATAATATCCAGAACCTACAAAGAACTCAAACAAATTTACAAGAAAAAAACAACCCCATCAAAAAGTGGGTAAAGGATATGAACAGATATTTCTCAAAAGAAGACATTCATACAGCCAACAGATACATGAAAAAATGCTCATCATCACTGGCCATCAGAGAAATGCAAATTTTTTTTGTATTTTTAGTAGGGACGGGGTTTCACAGCCAGCCTGGTCTCGAATTCCTGAGCTTAAGCAGTCCACCCTCCTCAGCCTCCCAAAGTGCTGGGATTACAGGCGTGAGCCACTGTGCCCGGCCCTGATTCTTTTCTGATGGTTACTACCGCCCAGGAGGTAATCAGTTTAAAATTGTATAGTGACACAACAAAGGTCCATAGTCTTTTATTTTCTCTTCGATTTATCTGAGCTAACTGTAAAGGTTTTTTGATTTTTTGTAAGTCTCCCTTTTAGGTCATATCTGACTGCTATTCAAAATGAAGCAAGTATTAGATTGATTAACTAATTTTTATTCTCTACACAGAACAATGGAGGGAGAGGAAAACTAAGAAATCTAGTTGCAGTGTTTTTCTTAATTCTGCAGTTTATGGTGCCTATACTTTGACCACTTTTTGTTTTTTTTGTTTTGTTTGGTTTGGTTTTTGAGATAGAGTCTCCCTCTGTCACTCAGGCTAGAGTGCAGTGGCGCGATCTCCACTCACTGCAACCTCCACCTCCTGGGTTCAAGCAGTTCTGCCTCAGCCTCCCCAAGTAGCTGGGACTACAGGCGCACGCCACCATTCCCAACTAATTTTTTTTTTATTTTTAGTAGAGACGAGGTTTCACCATGTTGGCAAGGCTGGTCTTGAACTCTTGACCTCAGGTGATCTGCCCACCTCCACCTCCCAAAGTGCTGGGATTACAGGCATGAGCCACTGCACCCGGCCAGTGACCACATTTTTAACCCTTATAATATGTATGTGTGTGTGTGTGCGTGTGCGTGTGTGCGAAGTATTGTTTATGTTAATTTTGTTTGTAAAATAGACCAGCCACTTTCTTCCCTTTTTTTGTGGGTTCCTTTCTTATTTGGAATTAAAGCTAACTGGAACCTACTAACTCTTAGACATAAATTTAAATGTTGACCAAATATGGCTCCTTTCCCACTAGATTGTAATCTTTTTGTAGCACCTAGTCTAAGTGCTGTCCACATGTTAGGCTCTCAGCATGTTTAGTGAATTAACTTTAAACATTTGGAAGGAGCTGCTACTTCAGATTTTTGGAAAGGTATTTTCCTGAGATTTTGATGAAGAACCTATCTTGAGATATTAGTGTGTTTTTTGTACTTTTACAAAAGTTCTAATGTTTGCATTTGAACCTGTTTATGAGTTGATTTTTTTTTCCTTTGAGATAAAGTCCCTTATAGGAAGTAAATTTTGTCTCCCTAAATTTAAAACTAATGATTTTATTAGAAGGCACCATTGGCTGAGCATGGTGGCTTATGCCTGTAATCCCAGCACTTTGGGAGGCAAAGTTGGGAGGATTGCTTGAGCCCAGGGGTTTGAGACCAGCCTGGGCAACAAAGTAAGACCCTGTCTCTACAAAAAAATTAAAAAATTAGCTGGATGTGGTGACATACATCTGTAGTCCCAGCTACTCCAGAAGCTGAGGCAGGAGGATTGCTTGAGCCCGGGAAGTTGAGGCTGCAGTGAACTGTGATCATGCCACTGCACTCCAGCCTGGACAACAGAGCAGGACCCTGTCTCAAAAAAAAGAAAAAAGAAGCCACTTTTAATGAATATTCTCCTGTGTTACACTGCAAACTGGTCCTCAGGCATAGAATTAGAATAATTGTCTACCTACTAATTCTGAAATGAGTCAATTAATGACTGTATTGTGTGGTTTGGTCATATTCAGCCTTCATCTTTTTTTAAACAGCTGTTTTTCCCTAGATAACTTGTAAGCTAAGATATTTTGTGGCAAGAACGAAATGTTTTTGCAATGTTTATACTAAACAAAATACAAAATATCCTTGAAAATAATGCTGATAGAAAAGATCCAATCTCAAAAGGATATACTGCATAATTCAATTTATTTAACATTCGTCAAACACAGAGATAATGGTTGCCAGGGATTAGAGACGGAGGAGGATGAGTATGGCTTATAAAGGAGTAGTGCAAAGGAGTATTATGGTGACTGGTACAATTAAGTGTCTTGATTGTGGTGGTAGTTACATGAAGCTATGTGTTATAAAATGGCATGGGACTACACACATACACGCACAGATGTATATGTATAAAAATGGTGAAATCTGAATAAGCAGTGTGTGTGTACCAGTGTCAGTTCACTGGTGTTGATATTGTACTCTATGCAACTTACTAACATTGGGAGAGGTTAGGTAAAGGGTACGCAGTACTTAACTGTACATTTCTTTGAAGTTTAAAAATACGCTTTTTTAAACAAGTACTTCCCCTTCTCACCCCAAACCGGGGCAATTATTAAAAACAAATGTCTGTTCATTTGGCGTGTCCTTGGTATCTTGCCATTTGATTATAGCAGCACAGCAGAGGATACCCTCAAAGGAGAATACTCTCTAACCTACTCAGGTTTGGGGGCAGTGTATTTTTGTTTATGAATAGTTCCTAGTAAAGCCACTATCAATTCTAGAAAACCCATTTCTAGTTATGCTACAGCTCCCATGGTTAATTAAGTATTCAAATATGTGCATCCTACATTTTCCTGTTTATGGACATACTGAACATAAAACCTTAAAGAATCTTAACACAAAAGAAAACATATACAGCCTTTTAAATATTCAGCAGAATAGATTTTTCTAATTCAGTAAATGGAAATATAATTATATTAATGTCACTTCAAATAAATACCAACCTTACATTTTATTAAGCACACTGATAAATGTACTATAAAGAGGAATATTGTTTGCATGCTTTTCTGGTGAATAATTTTAACTATAATACTCCAAGAAAAAAAAAAAAGTATAGCTACTGTGTTCTCATAACTTAATTTTGATTTGTTTAAATATAAGCATTTCTTCAGCCATATATTTTTAAACAGAAATGTAATAATAACAAAAATGGTAGCTAACCTTTGTGAGGTAGGTACTAATATATAGATGAGGAAACTGAAACAGGAAGAAATTAGCACACCTAGAATAACAAGCTAGCAAGAGAGAGAACAGTTGTAGACTGTTTCTGAGCCTATGCTTGTGAACGTTATTCTGTACGTCCTCCTTATGCTATACAGTATAGGAACTCTGAAGTTAGAGATTAATAATCTTTGCAGTTATATTTAAATTTTGTTTTATTCATAGGACACACATGAAATCTATTCTTCTCTTGCTGAGTTCAGTAAGATCAACCCTTCCCTGATTTATGATTTAAAAGTTCTCTTAAAATTTGTGTTAGTATTTTAAAAAATTTTATACAAGTTTATGGGGTACCTGTGAGATTTTGTTACATGTATATAATGTTTAGGGATCAAGGCGGCAATTAGTGTTTGTTACCCAAGTACAATACGTTTCTGTTAAGTATAGTCACCCTGGCTGGGCGCAGTGGCTCATGCCTGTAATCCCAACACTTTGGGAGGCCGAGGTAGGCAGATCACTTGAGGCCAGGAGTTTGAGACCAGCCTAGCCATCATGGTGGAACCCCATCTCTACTAAAAATACAAAAAAATTAGCCAGGCGTGGTGGTGCGTCCTTGTAATCCCAGCTACTCAGGAGGCTGAGGCAGGAGAATTGCTTGAACCCGGGAGGCAGAGGTTTCAGTGAGCTGAAATCACACTACTGCACTCCAGCCTGGGCAGCAGAGCAAGACTCCATCTCAAACAAACAAAAAGGGTAGTCACCTTACTCTTCTGTGAAACACTGAATATATTCCTTCTATCTTACTGTATGTTTGTACCCTTTAACCAGCTTCTCTTCATCCTCCCCACTTCCCTCACTTACCCTTCTCAGTCTCTTGTTATCTACCTTTTCACCCTACCTCCGTGTGATCAAATTTATTTTAGCTCCCACATGCAGTTGAGAACATATGATGTTTATCTTTTTGTGTGTGCCTTATTTTACTTAAGATAATGACCTCAAGTTCCTTCCATGTTGCTGTAAATGACATGGTTTCATTCTTTTTATGGCCAAATACTATTCTGTTGTGTATGTATACTGTATTAGTATTTTAGGGATACCTCTAAAAATGTAAAAAGACTTGACCTTTAAAAACATAAGATCTGGCCAGGCACAGTGGCTCACGCCTGTAATCCCAGCACTTTGGGAGGCCGAGGCCGGCGGATCATGAGGTCAGGAGTTTGAGACCACCCTGACCAGTATGGTGAAACCTGTCTCTACTAAAAATACAAAAATTAGCTGGGCATGGTGGTGCGCACCTGTAATCCCAGCTACTCAGGAGACTGAAGCAGGAAAATCACTTGAACCCGGGAGGCGGAGGTTGCAGTGAGCCGAGATTGCGCCATTGCACTCCAGCCTGGGCCGCAGAGCAAGACTCCATCTCAAAGAAAAAAAAAAAGATCTTACTGATTTTACCTTTAATTGTACTAGTTATTTTTCTGTCTGATCTGAATCTAGATGAGTTTTTTATGTTATATAGAAGATCATTTTATGTATTTTTATGTAGGGTTGCTATTATAGAAAAAAGTAAGTTTTACTGCTACTCTTTTAAGCTTTTTGTATTTGTTTAAACAGGTTTTTGGCATTTTAATCATCATCCTTAGTAGTCATTCATTGTTAAAGTACCTTTATTTAGAAAATTGAGAATCAAATGACCTTCAGAAGAAGATCGTCAATCTTCCCTACTTTTTCAGGTTAGGTTCAGAGTTATCCACTGATGCTGTTGAATTCTAGGGATATAAGTTTGTGAATAGAATATGTAAAACTATTGCACTCCTTCCATTATGTTACCTTCCTGTGTAAGTAGTAACAGCTTGTTTTTTCAACAGTCATATTTCATTCTTCTAAACAGCTGTAAACATAGAAACAAAATCTTTTGAGATATCTCAAAATAGATACAGATTACATTGGAAAGGCCTTTCCCAGTCTGTTTATTCTATACTTTATAAAAATCTGAAAAAGTATAGCCTTGTGTTTTTCTTTCCCAAGTTTTCTTTTTGAAAGTTATTTTATTTCTCTGAGTATCCTCTATAATAACCAGGTTACATAGTTTAGATTGAAGCATCCAGTTTGAAAGGCAGCAGGTAAACTCTGACAGATTAAAGGTGACAGACTGAAGGAGGAGATAGGAAAAACTAATAAAAGCAAGTAAAAGAGGAAAACATCCAGCATTTGGAGATGTATTCTCAGTCAGTCCTGAAGACATCAACTCAGTGGTCAAGAAAAACATTTTTCATTCATACTAATTAGAAATACAGACATGAAAATACATTGGAAATATTTACTGTTACTTTCAGTTTTGGTATTTAAAATTGATATTCTAATGAATGAAAGTGTCATATTACATGTAACAGAAATTTGCATTAAATGAGTAATACATGTAATACACAGCTAGTGTACTTAGCATAGCACCTAGCTCAATACATGTTAGCAGCTGTTACTGCTTTTGTTATCAACATCTTTCCCCCAATTAGTCAGTTTACCATCACCTAAAATGTCTTTAGTTCTTTGCATACTTATTTAATTTATTAAATATGTACTATATTGTAAGACCTTTGTGTATTAAATTTATTTGTCTGTGGTCATAGAGAACTATTTTGTTCTGGTTATTACCATGAAAAAAAAAAGCACCAATTGCTGATACAATACAACTGAAGATAGCAAGTGTTAATAAACTAGACTACTATAATTCTAGAGCTGAGGATTATATTTAAACATATATATGTTAATATGTTTAAACGTATATATGTTTAATATATATGTTACTTAGACATGTTTTTATCTATATTTAAGACTTCATTTTTTTTTAAACAGCAGTTTTAGACAGCAAAATTGAGACGGACAGGGATAACCCATGTAGCCCTAGCCATAAAAAGATGTAATTCACATAGCATAAAATTCACCCTTTATACAGTTCAGTGTCAGTATATTTGCAAATCCTGATACTTTAAAAAAATTTTTATTGTGCATATTTAAGGTATATAACAATGTTATGGGATATAGATGGTAAAAAGGTTACTACAGTAAAGCAAATTAACATATCCATTATCTTACATACTTCTTTTGTTTCTGTGGCAAGAGCAGCTACAATTTACTCAGTTAGCATGAATACCATATATAGTACAATTTTATTATGTATTGTCCTCATGTGGTACGTTAGATCTCTAGACTTGTTCATCTTGTTACATCCCTGCCTCTCCCCATTTCCTCCCACCCCACCCCTAGTAACCATTGTTTTTAAGTTCTTTATCTCTCAGAGATTCCACTTACAAGTGATGTCAGGTACTTTTTTTCTTTTTGTATTTGGCTTACCATGTAGCATAATGTCCTCCAGGTTCATTCATGTTGTGCAAATGGTAGGATCTCCTTTTTAAAGGCTGAATAATACTCCATCATACATATGTACCACAGTTTCTTTATCCATTCGTCAATGAACACTTAGGTTGTTTCCATACCTGGCTATTGCAAATAATGCTGCAGTGAACATGGGAGTGAACATGATACCTTTACCAGGTGGTGGCTTCATTTCCTTTGGCTATATGCCAAGAGGGACTGCTAGGCTGTATGGTAGTTCTATTTTTAATTTGTTTATAAACCTCCATACTGTTTTCCATATTGACTGTACCAGCCTACATCTGCACCAGTAGTATACAAGAATTCCCTTTTCTGACACTATGCTAACCTTTGTTATTTTCTGACTTTTTTATAATAGCTATTCTAACAGGTCTGAAGTGTTATCTTATAGTGGTTCTGATTTACATTTCCCTGATGATTAAAGCCTGATACTTTTAAGGAAACATATTTTTCTTAAGTATTTTTTTTTTCTTAGCTGTATGTAATCTTTACTTTTGCCCATGTGATGACTACTTCCTGTCTTCCTCTTGCATTCTTTTACATTTTTATTCTCTTTGATTCTCATCTAATGTCATATCTCTTTTGGAAAGGGATTCCTGATTCTTCATATACATCTAGTTGCCTTCTCTGCCCTGGGCTTCCCAGCCCTTTGTTTATTCCTTTATTATATTGCTTATCACATTTATATTGTAATTCCCCCCCTTTTTTTTTTTTTTTTTGAGATGGAGCCTGGTTCTGTTGCCCAGGCTGGAGTGCGGTGGCACAATCTCGGCTCACTGCAACGTCTGCCTCCCGGTTCAAGTGATTCTCATGTCTCAACCTTCCAAGTAGCTGGAATTACAAGTGTGCTCCAACACTCCCAGCTCATTTTTGTATTTTTAGTAGAGATAGGGTTTCAACGTGTTGGCCAGACTGGTCTCAAACTCCTGGCCTTAAGTGATCCGCCCGCCTCAGCCTCCCAAAGTGCTGGGATTACAGGCATGAGCCACCGTGCCTGTCCATATATTATAATTATCTCTTTAATTGTCTTCCCTTTCAGACCATTTATCTGAAGCAAGATCTTGTTTCAGTCTCTGGCCTTAAGACAGAGACTGTTCTTGCTTTTTCACTATCCTCAGGACCTAAGTATGCCTGGTATGGAAGGCTTTTCAGTACATAGTTTTTGAATGATTATAGCCACGAATAGTTACTGCTGTCCCTAAGCTTTAAGCGTAAACCAAGAGCTTGATACACTATATTGAGTGGTGAATGTTAAAATAATTTGCTTTTTGTAAGCTGGGAATCATACCATTTTAGTGTTGGAAGGTACCTGAAATATTATCTAGTCCAGTCTTTCCCCATTTCACACACTCAAACACATACACACACACACACACTCTCTCTCTCTCTCTCTCTCTCTCTCTCTCTCTCTCTCTGTCTCTCATGTTCACATGAAGCAAATTGAAATCCATAAAGGTTGAATGACAGTAGTGAGGTTAGGATTAAAAATTCATGTTTCCTCATTTTTTCCTGTACCATTCTATTTTCTCTGACACCTTATAATCTATTCTGAGGATTTACAATGCAAATTCATTTATTTCCTGAAGTTAAGGGGAGAAACCCTGAAAATGTTAGTTTAATTCGTATTATTATCTTTTTACTTTTAGCTATAAGTGGGCACCTGAAAATGTTAGTTTAATTCATATTATTATCTTTTTACTTTTAGCTATAAGTAAGGCACCATTGCCAACCAGAAAACAGGTTGAGCATCCCAAATATGAAAATCGAAAATCCTGAATGTTCTAAAATCTAAAACTTTTTTGAGCACTAATGTGAAGCTCAGAGGAAATGCTCATTGGAGCATCAGATATCAGATTTTCAGATTTGGGATGCTGAACCACTGAGTATTTTAAAAATCTGAAATACAAAACATTTCTGGTTCCACGTATTTTAGACAGGGGACACTCGTACTGGAAAAGAAATTTTAAATTTTTTTAAAAAGTGATAATATATTTCTGTTTGATAGACCTCCGTGAGTGAAAGCCTTCAGAGGGAAGCTGCTAAGAAGCAGGCCATGAAACAGGTAAGGTAGAAGACTGGGATAAGTGCATTCAGTGAAGCATTTTGGCTCATTTTTAAGCATCAGTTTTGGTATCTAGGTGCTGAGACTAAAACAGAGTAGATTTAAGGAAAAACACAATGAAGAATTAGCTCCTTATTGCTGTGCTATAGATTAAACCAGTTCTGCTTGTAGATGACTCATTAGTCTAATAATGGATTGTTTGGCCTATTGTTATTATTGAATTCTTGCTAGTGAGCTTACTTGGGGAAAAAAACCTTTTCACAATCAAAATGGTTTCACAAACTTATCATTATTTGAAACTCATCTGCCAAGAAAGAAGAATATCAGAGATAGATAAAAATATATAGACATAGAGATTTATTTATTTATTTATTTTTGAGATGGAGTCTTGCTCTGTTGCCCAGGCTGGAGTGCCGTGGTACACTCTCGGCTCACTGCAGTCTCCGTCTCCTGGGTTCAAACAGTTCTCCTGTCTCAGCCTCCCAAGTAGCTGGGACTAAAGGCGCATACCACCACGCCCAGCTAATTTTTGTGTTTTTAGTAGAGACGGGGTTTCACCATATTGGTCAGGCTGTTCTGAAACCCCTGACCTCAGGTGATCCGCCCACCTCAGCCTCCCAAAATGCTGGGATTACAGGCGTGAGCCACCGTGTCTGGCCTGATAATTTTAAAAGAGTTGCTAGTACCTTAGTGTTTCCAAGTACTTTTTACATACATTTATCTTTTACAATTCTCACAAACTTGCCCATAGTCCTGATTAAGAAATCTGAAACTCAGAAGGAATAAAGTGCTCCTTAAGATCATACTACTAAATATCAAACTAGGCCTGAAGACTTACTAATTTTTCTACTTCTATACTAGTATATCTTAGATTTTCTGCTATAGAATGTAATGAAATTAAACAATAGCAAGGTGCCTTTCTTTTTCATTTTAAATTATTTATCCTCCACATTAGCTTTATAATTTTTGATACTATTTCCTCTTTGTCTAACTGGAAACCTGCATAAAGGTGAGTTTATTAAGCACTTTGTATGTGCCAGGCATCATGTCAACTATGTTTTAAGAATGATCTTTAATTCTTACAATAATTACGCTTTTATAATCCTTATTTTGTAGTTAAGGAAATGAAAGCAAGAAGGATTTATGTGATTTGCATGAGACCACATAGTTAATAAATGGTAGGGCTGTGTTCAAAACTAGACAGTGAAATTTCAGAACCTAAGCTTTTAACCACTGTGTTTCACACCCTCCTGGAGGAATTAGCACAGAAGGATATATTTAGTCATTTTAAGATAATGTCAAGAGTTTCACAGTGAAATATAATGTGTAACTCAGCAGCCTCAGAATGATTTAATATACACATAAAACATAAAAAAACTGATTATTTAATATAAACACTGTAGTGCTTTGAGTCAGAATTTTAGAGAGACCGTTAAATTCAACTTCCTCACTATGGAAATGGGAGACTTAGTTCTGGAGAGTTGGGTAACTTATCCACGATAATACAGGTATCTTGTTTTCCAGGATTATTTTAACATTTTTATGCTGCCTTTTTTTCTTCACTTAAAGCATGAATCCAAAATCTAATTTTATTCTTAACTCTGTCTTGTTCAAGACACTTTATCTGTTTAGTGGGACTTTTTCATAGTTTGCTTGGAAATTAGGAATGCTGCTACAACTGTTACACCTTTCACCTGCTTTCTGCTGTTTTTTTTTTCTCACGTGTATATTACATACTCTTCCATTTGTTCCCCACTTGGTTGATTCAGCTTGTCGAGTCTTTATCCATACCAGTTGAAGCTATTTTTCATTTTACTATGAAGAATACTAGCTTGATTGCATTTACTGAATCTTAGAGAAAGTGCTCTTTAAAATGGGGTACTTTAAACGATTTTTTTCTTCTTTTATCAGAACCTCAAGTTTACAGAACCGATGATGGCAACATTATTGTCGTATTCCCTATTTCATTGGGAAAACTTTCAGTATGTCATCAGGAAATAAAACATTTGCTGTAGGTCTCTGGTAGATATTTGATGCTAATCTAAGGAAATTGTTTTCTTAGTTTGAGGGTTTTGTTGTTTATTTGTTTAAATGGTAAACTATATACAGAAAGAATACTACTTCATGACCATGTTGGTTTTATACCAATAATGTGAAGTCAGCTTAACTTTAGAAAATCAATTGCTGTGACTTCACGTAAGTGGCATAAACCTAACATGAGCATAAAATGTTATCCTTTTCTTATATTGTTGCATTTGGCTTACTGAAGTTTTTGAAAGTTTTTAAGTATTGAAGATTTTTGCATCATAAGTGAGACTGGGCAGAATAGGGTAGTTTTCCTTTTCTTTCACTATAATTACCCACATTGAAAAAGTCTGATAATACCAAGGTTTGGCGAGCCTTATACTATGAGCTAATATAATACTGTATACATTTTGTTCGTTTCTGCTTCATTTTCTGTCCTGACAGATTAGTGTTTTCTTCATTCTATTTTCTTTGGGTTTATTTTGTTATTTTTCTAACTGTTTGAGATGGGTGCATAGCTCTCTGTTTTCTGTTCTTTCTCTTTTCTGATATATGCATTTAATGCTATATGTTTCCCTCTAAGTACTTCTGTAGCTGTGTCTTATAGATTTTGATAGGCAATATTTTTGTTGTTTCATGCAAAACATTTTCTGATTTGCATTATGATTTCTGGTTTGACCCATGTATTATTAATTTCTGAACATAACGGAGGTTTTTGATTACCTTTTTGTTATTCATTCCTGATGTGATTACTTTGTTTTTTTGCTTGTTTGTTTTTGGGGTTTTTTTGTTTTGTTTTGTTTTTGTTTTTGTTTTTGAGATGGAGTCTCGCTCTGTACGTAGGCTGGAGTGCAGTGGCTCACTGCAACCTCCACCTCCTGGGTTCAAGTGATTCTTCTGCCTCAGCCTCCTTATAGCTGGGATTACAGGTGTGCACCACCATGCCCAGCTAATTTTTATATTTTTAGTAGAGACAGGGTTTCACCGTGTTGGCCAGGCTGGTCTCCTGATCTCAGGTGATCCGCCCACCTTGGCCCCCCAAAGTGTTGGGGTTACAGGCATGAGCCACCACACCGAGTCCCTAACATGATTATTTTGGGTTCCAAGACACTGCACTGTATTGTTTCATGCCTTTAAAACAGGTAGAGGTTTACTTTATGGTCCAGTATATAGTCAGTTTTTATAAATATTTCTTCTGTGTTTGAAAATGTTCTGTATTGATATAAAAATTAGCCGGGCCTGGTGGTGTGTGCACCTGTAGTCCCAGCTGCTCAGGAGGCTGAGGCAGGAGAATCACTTGAACACAGGAGGTGGAGGTTGCGGTGAGCCAAGATGGTGCCACTGCACTCCAGCCTAGGCGACAGAGCGAGATTCTGAACCCCCCCAAAAAAAAGAAAAAAGAAAATGTTCTGTATGTGCCATTGGGCCAGTTGTGTTAATCCATATATATTCATACTGTGTTTTTGTTGTTGTTGTTTGTTGGTTGGTTGGTTTTTTTGTTTTGTGGGTTTTTTTTTTTTTTTTGTCCATTCTGTTACTGAGAGGCATATGTTAAAATCTCTTGCTGTGATTGTGGATTTGTCTATTTTTCCTTGGATATCTGTTCAGTTTTTGCTTTATTTATGTTGCAACATAGTTAATAGTAACATACCTACTCAAGTGCTCCCCTACAGCTCTCCTCCCAACATATACAAAGGCATGTCATCAGTTTAAAACAGCCCTGGCCGGGCTCAGTGGCTCTCGCATGTAATCCCAGCACTTCAGGAGGCCGAAGTGGGTAGATCATGAGGTCAGGAGTTCGAGAACAGCTTGACCAACATAGTGAAACCCCATGTCTACTAAAAATACAAAAAATTAGCCAGGTGTGGTGGCACGTACCTGTAATCCTAGCTACTCTGGAGGCTGAGGCAGGGGAATTGCTTGAACCCGGGAGGCGGAGGTTGCAGCGAGCCAAGATGGCGCCACTGCACACCAGCCGGGGCAACAGTGAGAGACTTCGTCTCAAAAAAAAAACAGCCCTCAGTCTTCCTTTTCCCTTGCTTTTTGTTATTGTAGTGGTGATTATTTCTTAGATTCCATGTTTCCCTCTTTGTGTTATCCAGGCTGGTTTTGGGGAGTGAGCAGGAGTGCCATTTCAACATCTAGGCAGGAGAATCTTTCACTTTCTAAAGGTTGAGAAGTGAAAAAAATGAATTTCTTAATATTTTAAACAATATTCTAGAAAAAAGGTTTTTCAGTTAGCATGTGCATTATTCACAGTTTAAATGTTGGTATGTAAAAACCCGAGTCTATCAGATAGATTCTTTTGAATAATTACATCATCCTGTCACTTAAAAAGGATCCCTCTTGGGTTCTACATTAGCCAATCTAGCAATTCAGGAAGAAGTTAAAGTGTATAGACTCTGTACTTCAGGAATTTACAACTGGGGGCAAAAGGCTAAGATTTGTAAAACAGGAAGTAAAAACACCCATGCCTGGCATGGTGACTCAGGCGTGTAATCCCAGCACTTTGTAGGGGCGCTGAGGTAGGTGGATCATTTGAGCCCAGGAGTTCAAGACCAGCCTGAGCAACATGGTGAAACTCTGTCTCTACAAAACATATAAAAATTAGCCAGGCATGGTGGCACACGCCTATAGTCCCAGCTACTTGGGCGGCTGAAGTGGGAGGACCACTTGAAGCCTGGGAGGCAGAGGTTGCAGTGAGCCAAGATTGCACCACTGCACTCTAGCCTGGGCGACAGAGCGAGACCCCATCTCTTAAAAGAAAAAAAGAAAAATATATATAGTGTATTATTAAGGGCTAATTATTGCAGAATAGAATGTTCCTCAGTGTTTAGAAGAAAGATCATTGGGGGTTAGAGGCCTCAGAAATGGGCTCAAAGAAGAAGTAGGACTGGCCCTTAAACACTGGATAAGATTTTGATAGCTTGAAAGAGGAGAAAAAAACATCATTTAAGATGGAAGGAACATGATAAAGGCAGAGACTTTATGTTTGACAACTCTAAAAATGATAATGAAAGTTTAGTATATAATACAGGCCTGTCAAAACCAAGGTTAGGTGTTTCCATCGTACCTTTTGACCTTTTGATGTGGATAATTATATACAAATGAATAGATGATAATAATAGTTGATGTTTATTGAATACTTATTCTTTATCAGGCTCTAAGTGTTTTAAGTTTAGTCATTTAATTATAACAGCTTAGAATGTAAAGATAATCATTATTCTTTCTCTTCTAGATGAGGAAATTAAGGTACCAAAAGATTATAAACAAACTTGCCCAGAGTAATTAGTCAGTGTAGAGCCAGGATTCATACCCAGGCAGCCTGGCTCCAGAATTTATTCATAGTTCGTATCTGAAATGTGATTGTAATTTTTATGATATATTTTCAATTTATGAACCATTCTCAAAAAACATAGATTTTGTTGTATCTATTGGCTGGCTCATATTTTTGAAACATGTTTAATTTTTTTTTTAAGACCAAACTGGAAATCCAGAAGGCCCTTGCAGAAGATGCTACTGTGTATGAATATGACAGTATTTATGATGAAATGCAGAAAAAAAAGGAGGAAAATAATCCCAAATTGCTTTTGGGGAAAGACCGAAAGGTTTGTTAGCTGAAATAACACACTTTCTTTGACCTTGACCTACATTTTGTGTTTTAATCTTATTTTAACATGAGAATGATCTGAGAAAAAGCTTTTAGGTATATGAAGTGTGAAGAGTCCCTAATTCCAGATATTATAGATTTGATCTTAGAACTCAAGAAGTACTACGTATATTATCCTAACAGGCCAAGTGAATTATCTAACAATTTTGTTTTTTGCTTTGAAACCTTTGCAAATAGTTTTTTGGAAACTTTTCCTTAGAATTCTAGTGTACCAAATTTGTACTGCTCCTGCCCTGTGTATGTTTATTTGTGTTTTATTATCCTCTCATTTTTTTTATTTCTTCCTAGCTGGTAACTGAATCATCTGCCTGCACCTATCATGATTTTATTTTCAGTGAGAAAAAAATGTGGGAGGGGGAAAAACTGAAATAAGTTCAGATTTTCTTTCTATCACCTCTTGTTCTTTCACAAGCACAGGCTGATTTTAAGGGCATTTGCATCTGACAGTTACCTACTAGTAGAGTGATGGTATAAAATTATATTAAAGCTACTATTTTAAATAGTCATATTTCTACTAAATGTGAAAAACTAGCAGGAACTTTTCTGATTTTTTTTTAATTAAGAGAATATCAGAAAAAAGAAAAAAATTATATTTAGTTTGATGTTTTTTTAAAGTTAAATCACATTATAAACAATTTCTATCTCTGCTACACCTAAATTTTTATTGAAAACAGTTTCAATATTAATCTTGCTAGTAAGTTTATACTGAATGTAGGGAAGACAATCTTATTTGGGCCGATCATTTCTATCTTAATGAATTCATTATAAAAATTGTAATATTAACAATTACTATTTTTTTACTCTTTTCGTAAATCTTTTTTATTTCCTTAGCCCAAGTATATTCACAACTTGCTAAAAGCTGTTGAGATCAGAAAAAAGGAACAGGAAAAAAGAATGGAAAAGAAAATCCAGAGAGAACGAGAAATGGAAAAGGGAGAGTTTGATGATAAAGAAGCATTTGTGACGTCTGCATATAAGAAAAAACTGCAAGAGAGAGCTGAGGAAGAAGAAAGAGAAAAGAGGGCTGCTGCACTGGAAGGTAACATGAAAGAGTGGGAAAGGCACAAGGAAACAGTAGCAGAATCTCTACCCTGTGGTTAGCTGTTTGCTCTGTCACTGAATTTTTGGGTTATGAATTTGTGATCATAATTTATGTTTAGGAATTCAAGACACGAGAAATATGGTATTATATAGTACTATAAAACAGAGAGGAAAGTTTAAAAACACAGTTGAACTCTTCAGTAACTATTATTTCTACTAGACTTAGTTCTCATTTTGTGGCTTTTGCCTTAGAACATGATTTGAAATGTAAAAACATTTATTACAAAGTATAACACCATGGCATTTGTCAGAAACAATATAAATATAATTTTAAACCCTAGTTACATTTTTCTGGAATGAGAAAATAATAGAGTAACACCACTCAAGGAGCATCAATGAGGCAATTAGAAAAAGAATAACATTAATTGAAGAAAGAATAAAAATTGGATGAATTAAGAATATCTTAATGCGTTAGTGCTTTCTGCTCATGATTATGTCTCAAGATCTAAGTAGAGTATGTATTTATAAAATACTTTTTTTTTTGAGACTGGGTTTCTGTCACCCAGGCTGGAGTGCAGTGGCTCAGCCATGGCTCACTGCGGCCCTGACCTCCCAGGCTCCAGTGATCCTCCCACCTCAGCCTCTTGGGTAGCTAGGACTATAGGAACATACCACTGTGTCTGGTTAATTTTTGTATTTTTTGTAGAGGTGGGGTCTCACTATGTTTCTAGGGCTGGTCTCGAACTCTTGGGCTCAAGTAATCTTCCTGCCTCAGCCTCCCAAAGTGTTGGCATTACAGGCATGACCCACCATGCCCAGCCCTGTAAATGCTTTAATTGACAAATGCTCATCAGCCTTTTTTTTTTTTTTTTTTTTTTTTTTTTTTTTTTTTTATATCTGAGACAGAGTCTTGCTCTGTCGCCCAGGCTGAAGTGCAGTCGTGTGATCTTGGCTCACTGCAACCTCTGCCTCCCGAGTTCAAGTAATTCTTTTTTTTTTTTTTTTTTTTTTTTTTTTTAATCTTTCAAGCTTTTATTTAAATGCCATGATCCAGGATGAATTTTAGATCTTGTTGAAAGCAGCCACATCCATGGACTGCACATAGTCCTCAAAAGCAGTGATCTGCTCCTCCAGCATATCTGTTCCAACTTTATCATCTTCAACCACACACTGTATTTGAAGTTTCTTAATGCCGTATCCCACTGGAACTAGTTTAGATGAGCCCCAGACTAAGCCGTCTGCTTGAATGCTTCTGACGCACTCCTCTAATTTTGCCATATCTGTCTCATCATCCCAAGGTTTCACATCTAGTAAGATGGAAGACTTGGCAACAAGTGCAGGTTTTTTGGCTTTCTTTGATTCATATTGTGCAAGACGTTCTTCTCTTAGCCTCTTTGCTTCTTCACTTTCCTCCTCATCATCAGATCCAAAGAGATCAATATCATCATCATCTTTACTATCTGTAGCTCCACTTCCTGTAGTGTCTTCCACATCAGCAGGACCATACTTGCCCAAAGCTTTCTTCACTCCTGGCAGGCTGGCCTTTTCCTTTTCGTAGGACTTGATGTGATTATACCAACGTAGGGCATGACACAAGTCAGCAGGCGGTGGCCCGGACACGGCTTCAAATACTGCCACATCTGCTTGTGATGGCACATACCCCTCGATGTAGCTCTTGTCCGCCAGGTAGTCGTTGAGCACCTGGAGTCCGGCGGGGCTTTTCAGGTCTCCGAAACCCATGGTGTCGGCTGTACCCGAGAGCTGGGAAGCAGCAGAAAGAGAGCGCACAAGTTGTGGGCGCCCCGCGCTTAAGAGAGGAAAAAAGGGAGTTCAAGTAATTCTTATGCCTCAGCTTCCCAAGTAGCCGGGATTACAGGCATGTACCACCACACCTGGATAATTTTTATATTTTTAGTAGAGACGGAATTTTACCATGTTGGCCAGGTTTGTCTTGAACTCCTGAGCTCAGATGATCCACCCACCTTAGCCTCCCAAAGTTCTAGGATTACAGGTGTGAGCCACTGCGCCTGGCCTCTTCAGCTTTTAAGCAGAAGAAAACCAAGTCTATAACATTCTGTCTAAGCATGTACTATGTGTTTAGAGTGCCAGTCAGCAGTCTTTCTATAAAGGACCAGATAGTATTTTAGTATTTATATTTTAAGACTTTAAATTTATAAATTCATATTTATGAATGCCAGATCGTATTCATACTTTAGGGCTTTTTGTATGTGTGATCTCTGTCGCAGTTACTCAGCTCTGCTTTTGTAGTACAAAAGCAGCTTTGGACAGTACATAAATGAACAGGGCTTTGTTTCAATAAAAATGTATTTACAAAAACAGGCAACAGGCCCAATTTGGCCTGTAGGATATAGTTTGCCAAATCCTGATCCAGAGAATAGTTTACACACTGTATGTTATATACTCTACGTCTGTAAAATGAAACTGCACTGTGCCTTATTGAATATATTCTAATTTTTGCTTTCCCTCTGTTAGCATGTTTGGATGTAACCAAGCAGAGAGATCTCAGTGGATTTTATAGGCACCTATTAAATCAAGCAGTTGGTGAAGAGGAAGTACCTAAATGCAGCTTTCGTGAAGCCAGGTGAGGAGATGTATATGATGTATATGAAATATTTTGAAGAAAGATACTGTTATAATAATCTGTGGTTGTGGGATCATTTTAACCCTCTGAAAGATGGAAGATTACAACATTGCATATTGTGTTGTCAGCCAGCCGTACCTAATTGAATGAATGGCTAGAAATTTGCAGTTTCTTAATTTTAAAACCTACAGATTTAGTTTAAGATCATTTTTATTCTGTAGTTCACAGAAATTGTTACATTAAAACATAGTCAGTGATTGAGTTTAATATTATTGTAAAACCAAAGACAGACTTTTAATGTATAAAGTTTCTGAATTTTTAAGTGACTTACAAGTCTTAACAAGGGAGAGCAAAATCTTCAAGGGAAAGCAAAATCAAATTGTGGTTTTTTTCTTTTTCTTTTTTTTATTTTGAGATAGAGTCACACTCTGTCACCTAGGGTGGGATGGAGTACAGTGATTCAGTCATAGCTCACTGCAACCTTTGCCTCAGGGGCTCAAATGATCCTCCCAAGTAGCTGGGACTACAGGTGCAAGCCATCATGCCCAGCCAATTTTCTTTTGTGTTTTTTGTGGTTTTTTTGGTTTTTTGGTTGTTTTTTTTTTTTTTTTTTTGAGATGGAATGGAGTCTCGCTCTGTCGCCCAGGCTGGAGTGCAATGGCGCGATCTCAGCTCACTGCAACCTCTGCCTCCCAGGTTCAAGCGGTTTTCCTGCCTCAGCTTCCTGAGTAGCTGGGACTACAGGTGCATGCCACTATGCCCAGCTAATCTTTGTGTTTTTAGTAGAGATAGTTTCACCATGTTGGCCAGACTGATCTCGAATTCCTGACCTCAGGTGATACATCTGCCTTGGCCTCCCAAAGTGCTGTGATTATATGCGTGAGCCACCACGCCCAGCCTCTTTTTGTATTTTTGTTGTAGAGATGGGGCTTTATGTTGCCCAGGCTGGTCTTGAGCTCCTGGGCTTGAGTGATCCCTCCATCTCAGCCTCCCAAAGTGCTGGGATTACATGTATGAGCCACTGCACCTGGCTGCTTTTTTTTTTTTTTTTTTTTTTTTAATAATGTAGGTATTCCTCATGATCCTTAAAATGATTGGTGCCTGGTACCTTAAAATGATTTTGCTGTCAGAATTAAGGAGAAATTTGGAAAGAATTAGGTGTCTACAGTGTAAGTCTTATATACATGTTCAGATAGTATATAAAAAGGAAAGTGATTTATTTTCAAAAATAGGACCCAGCCTTCATAAAATGTAAGACTTACATATCAGGGGCTAGAACAGCACTGTTCAGTATGTAGGCACTGGTCACGTGTAGCTACTTAATTTAAAGTAAATGAAGTAGGTTGAGCGTGGTGGCTCACGCCTGTAATCCCAGCACTTTGGGAGACTGAGGCGGGCGGATCATGAGGTCAGGAGATCGAGACCATCCTGGCCAACATGGTGAAACTTTGTCTCTACTAAAAATACAAAAATTAGCTAGGCGTGGTGGCACATGCCTGTAATCCCAGCTACTCAGGAGGTTGAGGCAGGAGAATTGCTTAAACCCGGAAGGCGGAGATTGCAGTGAGCTGAGATTGTACCACTGCACTCCAACCTGGCGACAGAGCTAGACTCCATCTCAAAAAATAAAATAAAATGGCTGGGCGCGGTGGCTTACTCCTGTAATCCCAGCACTTTGGGAGACCGAGGCGGGTGGATCGCAAAGTCAGGAGATCAAGACCATCCTCGCTAACATGGTGAAATCCCATCTCTACTAAAAATACAAAAACAAAAAATTAGCTGGGCGTGGTGGCAGCAGCCTGTAGTCCCATCTTCTCGGGAGACTGAGGCCAGAGAATGGCATGAACCCAGGAGGCGGGGCTTGCAGTGAGCTGAGATTGCAGTGAGCTGAGATTGCGCCACTGCACTACAGCCTGGGCGACAGTGCAAGACTCTGTCTCAAAATAAATTAATTAATTAATAATAAAATAAAATAAAAAATGTAAATAAAATTTAAAGTTTTGATCACAGTGGCCACATTTCAGATACTCAGTTGCCATATTTGGCTGATGGTTGCCATACTGAGACAGCTCAGATATGAACATTGCCATTTCTTGAGGCATTTCTATTAGTGCTGGTCTGGAAGGTAAAGGATTAGAGGATTTTTGAATAAAGTTATAAGGTATTATAGGAGTGGTGAGATGATTATGCCATAAGTATGTAGCTGAAGATAAAAGAGTCTGTCCTAAGCAAAAAAAAAAAAAAAAAAATTAACAGAAACGGTTCTGAGTAGATCTGAGTCTGTGTTGCTAAGGAAGGGAAGAGGTAGGAGAATAGAATTAAGGTGAGGAGAGGAAGTTTATGCCCCACTCCCTCCCTGCGCTGCTAGGTTTTGATTATAAAATTGGTGAGAAGTATGAACCTAAGAAACTGTATTTGAAGATTCAGGTTCTGAATGGAAATTATACGTTATGTCTTTGTATTAGAGTTTCATCTGGAAACTCTGTAATGTCGTTGACATAGTTGTACTTCTCAGAGTCTAATAATCAAATTCCTAACTGTTAGTGGGTTCCTTTAGCCAAGATAGTTCTGCTGATAATTCCTGGAGAACCAAAGTTGTTGCAGCATTAGTGTGGTTAGTAAGTGATTAGTAAGAATCACTGAGTGATTCTTATTTACATTATACTCACTGTGTGAGTAGTACAAAGTTAACTGTACTTGCCAGCTGGAACAACGTAAGTAATATAAATAATTTTAGTGCTGTTGATTCTAATGGACAAATTAATATATTTCCATTTTGTGATAGGTGCCAAGGAGTGTATCAGGATACTAGTGCGTTTTTCATCATGAGAGAGAGTAAATATTTAGGATTATATTTGCCACTGTTTTGCTGTGCAGAGATTATCTTCATGTATTTCTAGGACGATTTTTATAATTTTTTGAAAAGAAAAAGGCCGAGCATGGTGGCTCACGCCTGTAATCCCTGCACTTTGGAAGGCTGAGGTGGTTGGATCACCTGAGGTCAAGAGTTTGAGACCAGTTTGGCCAATGTGGTGAAACCGCATCTCTACTAAAAATACAAAAATTAGCTGGGCGTGTTGGTGCAGGCCTGTAATCCCAGCTGCTCAGGAAGCTAAGGTGAGAGGAGCACTTGAGCCTGGGAGGCGGAGGTTGCAGTGAACCAAGATTGTGCCTCTGCACTCCAGCCTGGGTGACAAACTGTCTCAAAATAAATAAGAAAGGAAACAAAAAATCTAAGAGTCACAACTTAAGCTTCATGTTGCGAAAACAGAACTTAGATTCAGAACATATCTTACTTTTCCCAATTATTCTTTGTCTTAGGCTTACCAAAAAATGAAGACCTGTACGAACCCTTGCCTGTAGGTTCTAGTAATATAGTAGACAAGGGCTAATTTTCTCTTTTCACTTCTACAAATATTGGACATGTTCTGAATGGTATGAATTTGAAATTACTAGTTTGCATAGACATCAGGACCTTTTTGCATTTGGATAATCAGATAGTGTATATCACTATAGGTGTATTGATTTGAGTATTGATAAAAATTATATGAACCCTTCATTTGCTTATTACAACTGATAATGTGGCATTTTTTCTGCCCTTTTTTGTTTTTTTGTTTTTAAGATCTGGTATAAAGGAAGAAAAATCAAGGGGCTACTCCAATGAAGTAAGTTCAAAAAGCAGAATACCACAGGAGAAATGCATTCTTCAAACTGATGTGAAAGTAGAGAAAAACCCAGATGCGGACAGTGACTTTGATGCTAAGAGCAGTGAGGATGATGAAGTAGAAGAAACTAGAGTGAACTGCAGAAGGGAAAAGGTCATAGAGACTCCTGAGAATGACTCCAAGCACCACAGGAATCAAAACCACTCTCGGTCACCTAGTGAAGAAAGAGGGCACAGTGCCAGACACCACACGAAAGGATCACGAACATCGAGAGGACATGAGAAAAGGGAAGATCAGCACCACCAGAAGCAATCCAGAGACCAGGAGAACCACTACACTGACCGTGATTACTGGAAAGAAAGGGATTCTCATAGGCACAGAGAGGCCAGTCATAGAGATTCCCATTGGAAGAGGCATGAACAGGAAGATAAACCAAGGTCAAGGGACCAAAGAGAAAGAAGTGACAGAGTGTGGAAAAGGGAGAAAGACAGGGAGAAATATTCCCAAAGAGAACAAGAAAGAGATAGACAACAAAATGATCAGAACCGACACAGTGAGAAAGGAGAGAAGGAAGAGAAAAGCAAAGCAAAGGAAGAGCATATGAAAGTAAGGAAGGAAAGATATGAAAATAATGATAAATACAGAGATAGAGAAAAACGAGAAGTAAGTGTTCAATCTTCAGAAAGAAATCGAGATAGAAAGGAAAGCAGCCCAGATTCTAGGGCAAAGGATACATTTCTTGACCAAGAAATATCCAACAAAATGAGAAACATGGCAAAGGACAAAGAAAGAAACCAGGAGAAAGCCTCTAATTCTGAATCATCACTGGGAACAAAACCCAGACTCACAGAGGAAAGGCAAGAGAAGGGTAAAGAACCAGACAGACCACCTGAGGCAGTGAGCAAGTTTGCAAAGCGGAACAATGAAGAAACTGTAATGTCAGCTAGAGACAGGTACTTGGCCAGGCAGATGGCGCGGGTTAATACAAAGACCTATATTGAGAAAGAAGATGATTGATGGCTACCCTAAGAGAAAGATAGTTTGGAGGGCATTTTAAATTTTATTTTCAAAATTTTAGGTTAAAATCAAAAGTCAGTCTTAAATTTTGGATGTGGATGTTTGGCTGAATTTATATATAGTATGTACTCATCATTACCACATTCTTCGTTGTATTCAAGAACTGTGAGAGTGTGCTAATTTCCTGTAGGTACATAATGAGGAAAATTGGCTCCACCACAACCATTAAAAAATAATTTTGGCCAGATGTGGTAGCTCGTGCCTGTAATACCAGCATTTTGGGAGGCCAAGGCAGAAGGATCACTTGAGGCCAGGCATTCAAGACCAGCCTAGGCAGGATAATGAGACCTTGCCTCTATTTAAAAAACAAAAAGCCTGGCATGGTAGTGCATGCCTGTAGTCCCAGCTGTTCAAGAGGCTGAGGCAGGAAGATCACTTGAGCCTAGGAATTTGATGTTACAGTGAGCTGTGATCATACCACTGCACTCCAACCTGGGTGACAGAATGGGACCCTGTCTCTAAAAAAAAATTTTTTTAATAAATAATTTAACTCTTCTAATAATGTTTTGTTGCAGGAGCTGTTTGTTTTATAAATATTGTATTTAAGATAAAATACGGATTTGAAAAATAGAAAATATACTTTATGTTCTGAAATTTGTATTAAAGTGTAAAATGTGAATCATACATCTTGTCTAAATAGCTTACAGCATAGTTGGCTTAAATGAAAATAAAATGATATGCTTATACATTTTATGCGTTTATTTTAAAGTAATTTTACTCATGTCGCAGTTCATCTTTTTGCTTTTAGTAGAAATTAATTTGTAATTCTGAAACCTTGACAAGTTAGTAAATTGGTTATGTACGTAAATCACTTTTGGTTAAAGGTGAAGCTGTGGAGACATTAGCCTAAATGAAATTAGCTAAAGATCCAGGTGACCTATTTCTAAACATATCTTGTTTTACATACTCTGAAAAAGATCGTGCAGTTTATTACAAGTTCCACTTGTGTATAAAAATAAAACTAGTATCTTTCTCCTGAGTCTTTGAAACTCGGGAGAAATAATTATACACTGTAAATATTTTGTTTATGGGGAAAGATGAATGCTGTGGAGAATAGGTCTTCCCGTTACGAAAGTGCTGTTTATCTCTCTCGCAATACTTTATCATAAAGAGTTAGCACACTTTCTTATTTTTAGAAGGATAAACTTGGTTTAATAAGAATGCTGACTAGATGAAAAACATTATATATTAAGGGTCAGATTTAGCATTTATAAATCATTTTATTGTATTGTACCTTTAAAACCAGAAAGGAAAAGTCACAGGAAAGGAAAAGTCACAGGAAAGTTAACGCCCGAATCTGTGACTGATACATTGAATGTCAGTTACATCCTAATACTCTAAAGTCAGTCAGTGACAGTGACAAACTCCCAAAATCACTGACTTGGTGTACACAAAGGGAGCAACATAATGTAAGTATGGAAAGGTAAAAGGGTGACATCATGGAAGGACCATGAGTGACAGACAAAATCTTTAACTTTGGTGGGGAATATGGTTTCTTTGTTAGGATTGTTTTATAACTAGAGCCATGCATTGGGAAGATTAATTTGATCATAGGGTGCAAGGTAGTCCAGGAGGAGAGACTGATGTCAGAGACATCTGATGATAAACTCAGTTTTCCTCTCCCAGAGGGAAAAGCTCAGAGACTTTTACAAAGCAGCTTGGATCCTTAGATAGGAAAGCTATAAATTACTTTTATTAACTGACTTAATTTGACATAAATCAGTATGAGAGACTGCAAATGAAGAGTTTTCTTCTGTCTCCTCCAAATATACAGAATGTTGGTTTTGCCTCTCTGGCATTCATTCCCCCCTTTTCCTGGTAACAGCACCTTGATTTGTCCTTGAGAAAACACACCTTTACTACCCTTAGTCCACGGGTTCAAATGGGGCAGAATAGCCTACAGGAAGGGTATGCAACTCAAGCTAGGCTGTTGCTGGTCCTGTTGTCAGAATGTACAGAAAGATGTTTTCTGTTGTCTTTGCTGATTATGGCGATGAGGTAAGTCTTGAGTGTCATGAGAGAGTGCCTTGATGCCTGGCAGAAAAAAAGCCTACAAAAAAAGCCAAACAGAGAAGGACAAAAAACCTGATGATTGCTTTTGCATCTCTGGCTCTAGTGTAGCTTTTTTTTTTTTTTTTTTTTTTATAAAGACATTTAAACCAATACTTTTCCCTTTTTCTGTTACGTTAGTTTGAATTGGATTTCTGCTGTCACAACTCAAAAAGTCCTATTTGATACAAGGTTCCATTCATGATAGCTCTGTGCCAAAAATTACCAGAACACTCTTAGTAAATTGTTTTGTTGTATAATGTTTAAAGTGCACATGGAGTTTACAGCTTAATGGATTCACACAGTACACCTAGTTTAAAAAGACATTACCTGTGCCATAGAAGCTCCCCTTAAACTTCTCTCCCAGCCTACTCTTTCTGACTTTTAGCACCATAGAGTAGTTTCGCTTGTTTTCTAGAGTCTTTACTACTTCTCCATTCTGTTGATGGACATTGGTTATTTCTTTTTGGGTTGTGAATAATATCTTCCAGGTAATGTATCTTCTAGGTACATTCTTGTGCTTGTCTTCTAGTACATACATGTATGTTTTGGTTGGGTATTTCTGAGGAATGGAATTGCTGATTCATAGGGTATGCTCATGTTCTGCTTTAGCAGTTAACTACCAATCAGTTTTCGAAAATATTTGAACTAAAAGGCACTCCCTCCATCAATGTGTGAGAGTTCCAGTTGCCCCACATCTTGCTCACACTTGGTATTTGTCTTTTGGCTTTTTGTCTTTTAGCTACTCTGGTAGGTGTTGTGGTATCTCATGATTTTATTTTGTGGTTCCCTGATGGCTCTTACATCTTTATTAACATTTAACATTTCGGTATCTTGGCGAGGCAGGGGGTGGTATTTGTTTTTGAGACAGGGTCTTCCTCTGTCACCTAGGCTGGAGTGCAGTGATGTGATCATGGCTCACTGCAGCGTTGACCTCCCAGGGTGAAGCGATCCTCCCACCTCAGCCTTCCAAGTAGCTGGGACTACAGCTGCATGCCACCACGCCTGGCTAATTTTCTGTAGATACGGGGTTTTGCTATGTTGTCTAGGCTGGTCTCAACCTCCTAGGCTCAAGCAATTCGCCTGCCTCAGCTTCTCAAAGTGCTGGGATTACAGGTATTAACTACCTTTCCAGTCCCTGCTTTTTTTTTTTGGGAGGGGTGGGGGGTGGAGAGGAACTCTCTGCCTTTTTCTTAATCCAGTACAGGTTTGGTTTTGTTTTGTTGTTGAGACGGAGTTTCGCTCTTGCCCAGGCTGGAGTGCAGTGGCACGATCTCGGCTCACAGCAACTTCCACCTCCCAGGTTCAAGTGATTCTCCTGCCTCAGCCTCCCGAGTAGCTAGGATTACAGGCGCCTGCCACCATGCCTGGCTAATTTTGTATTTTTAGTAGAGACGGGGTTTCTCCACGTCAATCAGGCTGGTCTCGAACTCTCGACCTCAAGTGATCTGCCCGCTGCGGCCTCCCGAAGTGCTGGGATTACAGGCGTGAGCCACCTCGCCTGGCCCCGGTACAGGTTCTTCAGATATTCTAGATACGAGTTGTTTGTATGGAACTTCTCCCTCCCCTCTGTGACTTTACCTTTTCACTCTCTTAACAGTATTTTTAATGAACAGATAGCTCTAATTTTACAAAGTTAATTAAAATTAATAAAATTTAAGATAAAGTTCCTCAGTTGCATTAGACATTTCAAATGCTCAACATGTGGCTGGTGGCTGCCACATAGGGCAGTGCAGGTTTATAGAACATTTCCACTGCAGAAAGTTATACTGGACAACATTTTCTAGAAGCATTATTGCCTATATTTCCCATTTAGATCTACAATGCACTTGGAATTAATTTTTGTTTGTGGAGTAAGATAGGGATTAAGATTTTGTTCCATATGGATATCAAATAGATTCAACAATGAATGACAGTTCGTTCAGATTAAAACCACAGTGAATACCATTACACTTCCACAAGGATGGCAAAATGTTAAGAGTCTTCTAATACGAAGTGTTGATGAGGATGTGGAGCAACGGTAATTTTTTTTTTTTTTTTTTTTTTTGAGACGGAGTCTCACTCTGACGCCCAGGCTGGAGTGCAGTGGCGTGATCTCAGCTCACTGCAAGCTCCGCCTCCCAGGGTCACGCTAGTCTCCTGCCTCAGCCTCAGGAGTAGCTGGGACTACAGGCACCTGCCAACACACCCAGCTAATTTTTTCTGTTTTTAGTAGAGATGGGGTTTCACTGTGTTGGCCAGGATGGTCTCGATCTCCTAACCTCATGATGTCATGATCTGCCTTCCTTGTCCTCTCAAAGTGCTGGGATTACAGGCGAGAGCCACCATGCCCGGCTCCCTTTTTTTTTTTTTTTTCAAAGATAGTCTTGTTCTGTTTCCCAGGCTAGAGTGCAGTGATGCAATTTCAGCTCACTGCAACCTTTGCCTCCTGCTTCAAGCAGTTCTCCTGCCTTAGCCTCCCGAGTACCTGGGATTACGGACGTACACCACCACACCCGGCTAATTTTTGTATTTTTGGTAGAAACAGGATTTTGCCATGTTGGCCATGCTGATCTTGAACTCCTGGCCTCATATGATCTGCCTGCTTCGACCTCCCAAAGTGCTGGGATTACAGGTGTCAGCCGCTGCACCCAGCAGCAACAGTAATTTTTGTGTGCTACTAGTAATAGGTGAACTGGTACAACATTTTTGGGAAAAGTTTGGCTTTACCTAGTAACTGACACTGCATGTTTCCTATAACTCATGTTCCACAGATGCACCAGGAATATCTGTAATACATTTTTCATAAATGATACAACCTAAATCTCCATCAGTAGTAGAGAATATATAGCTAGGCGTGGTGGCTCACGCCTGTAATCGTAGCACTTTGGGAGGCCAAGGTGGGCAGACTGCCCAATCTCAGGAGTTCGAGACCAGCCTGGCCAACATGGCGAAACCCCATCTCTACTAAAATTACAAGAAATTAGCTGGGTGTGGTGGGGCGTGCCTGTAATCCCAGCTACTAGGAAGCTGAGGCACGAGAATCACTTGAACCCAGGAGATGGAAGTTGCAGTGAGCCGAGATCATGCCATTGCACTCCAGC
The DNA here is from genome assembly GCF_003255815.1 of Theropithecus gelada. Classification (NCBI taxonomy): domain Eukaryota; kingdom Metazoa; phylum Chordata; class Mammalia; order Primates; family Cercopithecidae; genus Theropithecus; species Theropithecus gelada. The sequence goes on from NC_037684.1 coordinate 3,802,167, forward strand.
CTGGGTGACAGAGCAAGACTGTCTCAGAAAATACATATATATATATATATATATATATATATATATATATATATATAAAATTATATATATTACATATAAATATATAAAATATATAAATATATATAAAACAAATATTTATATATAGAATATATATAATTATATATATATTCGCACGCACACATAGGCAATACAACAGTTAAATGAACACACTAGAGCTATACCCAACTTGGATGAATTTCAGTCTTGTGAGAAGAAGTAATATATATATAGGGGGAAAAAAGGCAAAACTGTATTAAAAATACATGGGTAGGTGGTAAAAGGGGTTATAAATATGGAAAGGAAGAAAATTAGAATGAACTTTCTAGTGTTGGGTTGGAATTGGAGATATCGGTGTGACCACATGGTTTTTAAGATATGGAATTAACTATTAAATTCATATTATTTATACACACTTCCGTCCAGTGAGAGGGCTGAGGATCAGTGACAGCTCAGTAGCCATGAGAATACCTAACACCTAGATCGTGGTTTCTAAATCTGCTCTTGACTAAAAGGAACCAGGGCTTCTTGGAGATATAACTGATTTCAGAGCTGTGGCAGAGAAAGTACAAGCTGGTCCTGAAACATCTCACTCTGGAAAACAAGGAACTGGTCCAAGAATGATGGGGACATGTCAAAAGCACACAGAAACCAGCTTGAAGGGACTTTCTCACTGGCTAAATTTGGGACAAATTGAGCATTAAAATAAATAATAATGGGGGCAGGTGCTGTGTTTCACGCCTATAGTCCCAGCACTTTGAGAGGCTGGGATAGGAGGATTGCTTGAGCACAGGAGACCTCCTTGGGCAACATGGTGAAACCCTGTCTCTACACAAAATACAAAAGTTAGCCAGACATGGTGGTATGCGCCTGTGATCCCAGATACTCAGGAGGCTGAGGCAGGAGAATCACTTGAGCCTGGTCGAGGCTGTAGTGAGCCATGATCGCCCCACTGTACTCCAGCCTGGGCGACACGACGAGACCCTGTATCCAAAAAATGAATGAATGAATAAATGAATAAAATTGATTATAATCCATTGGATAAAACAGGAATCTATTTTAAAAAGCAAATGGATTGATGAGGACAGGATATTTGCACAGTGTTAGAATAACTCCATCCCCCAAAATATTAATGACAAAAAGAAAAGGAACTTTACAGTGGAAAGCCCGGTGGACACCACCCTAACCAAATGATTGAAGTTAACATCACCAGTGAGGGGACAAATCAAAATCACGCTCCACCTGGTAGGAGGCAGGGAAAACAACACAGCACTATTCCAGTGATAATCCTGCCAAAAATACATACTGTATTTCATTAGGAGGAATTGATCTTCAAACAAATCAAATTGAGGGACATTCTACAGAATAACTTGCCCATTAACGTCAAAGGCTTCAAGGTGGTGAAAGTCAAGGAAAGACTGGAAAACGGTTCCAGACTGAAGAAAACAAAAGAGACATGAAACTAAATAAAAATGATTCTGGACTAGATCCTTTTTCCTAAAGATCATTGAACAGGGTCTGAAGATGAGTTGACAGTCATGTAGCAGTGTTACTTTCCTAACTATGATGGTTTAATTGCGGTTATGTAGGAGAATGTCTTCATTTGTCAGAAACACATCCCTCATTTTCATTTTTGTAGTTAGAATCTATACTTTAAGATATGTTCTACTTTTTATTCAAGTCCATTTATTCAGATCTCAGCATTAACTATCCTCTCCATCATTTTACATACTGAATTTTTTAGTTTATAAAAACCATGTCTGTGGGTGCACTGGCTTATGCCTGTAATTCCAGTACTTTGGGAGGCTGTGGCGGGCAGATTGCTTGAGCCCAGGAGTTTGAGACCAGCCTGGGCAACATAGTAAAACTCGGTCTCTATTAAAAATGCAAAGAATTAGCTGGGCATGGTGGTGCATGCCTGTAGTCCCAGCTACTCAGCAGGCTGAGGTGGGAGGATCACTTGAGTCCAGGAGTCAAGGCTACAGTGAGCCAAGATCACGCCACTGCACTCCAGCCTGGGTAACAGGATACTTTGTCTCAAAAAAAAAAAAAAAAGTGTGTAAAAAAAAAAATACTGGTAATCATTTTGAGATCTTTAGTTATGACTTAGTGATGTGTTCCAAAACTGGAGCTGAGACTCCAAAGAGAATCCTGTAATTGAAATATTACACTTGATACTGGAGTTGCCCCAACTCTCTATAAAGCACTGACAGCATTAGCATTTATTTTAAATAATAACAATATCCCTGGAAAAGCAGCAGCACCCAGAGTGACCACTAGCCTTAGTGATAATAAATGGCATCTCATATCTGGATGAAACAGTTATCTCTAACAAAGCCTAGGATCAGATTTGTGGCATACCAACGGCACATGTGAAAATCATTCTGGTGTGACATGTAGCCTCATTTCTGGTCCCATTTTATTTTCTCGCTCTTGTTTTTCTTTCTTTTTGTCACCCATCTTTGGCTTATGTTATCCTTTATTTTGGGAATCCCTACCTTAATACCCCTTTAAACAAGTCCATGTAAATCAGTTAATTTGAATCTAGTACAAGGATTAGATTGAGTGTGGTGATGGTAACTGGAGAGTCTTTAACTGTAGGGCAGGAGGTCTGTTAGGAACTGGGCCACACAGCTCATTACCACCCGAACTTCACCTCCTGTCCCATCAGCAGCAGCATTAGATTCTCACAAGAGTGTGAACCCGGTCGTGAATTATGCATGCGAGGGATCTAGGCCGTTGTGTGCTGCTTATGAGAATCTAATGTCTGATGAACTGAGGTGGGATAGTTTCATCCTGAAATACCCCTCTGCTCCCCACCATCCATGGAAAAATTGTCTTCCATGAAACCGGTCCCTGATGCCAAAAAGGCTGGGGACTGCTGCTGTAGGTTACGCGCACATGTAATGATATATCAGTAACAGGTTCTTCTCCTATGTTAATTATTCTTCCCTATCACACTTTAAAATGAGATAGAACATCCTTGAAGTTTAGAAACAAAACCCATTCTGCAGTTGAATACTCTTTGGATTTCTCAAGCTTCTATGGATGCTAATTTTAAAGCTGAACATGTAAATAACCTTTGGGCTGGAATTAGAAAACCCAGGCATAAGGCCGGTCCTGGAACGTCCCAGGTGTGTGAACTTGGGCAAATCAATCAACCTCTTTGAGCCTCAGGCTCCTCATCCCGCCCCCATCGTCACCTGGGAAAATACATCTGTCACCTAGACCTCTGGTGATCCCATGGGGAAGCACATTATAAACTAAAACTCTTCACAAATTACAAAGAATTATATTAACTTATTTAACTTTACTGAAATTGAATACATCTAATTCAATGTAGATTTCGTACTGCTATGCAGTGATGTTTTGGAAGATGTTTAAATATTTTGACTATATGGTAAGATTTTTATTTTAACCTTAAGAGTTTAGAATTTTGTGTTTTTTTAATGATATAACAAATCATGATATTAAGCATTAATTACAGTAACAGTTCACAGCATAAATCATTTATTGATATCTCACAATCTAACTTGAAATATTTATAAACACTGCATAAATGAATACAAGGGCACTATATGAATTTTAGAAAGGGGACTCTTTTACACAAATAAATTTAGGTTTAATTCTGCCAGATAAAATTAACTTTAGATATGTCCAACACGCAATCAAAAGTATTCTGAAAAGTTGTATATAAATCAAATCATAGTTTAAATGCCATTCACAAAATAACTGTAAATTCCCCAATTTTATCTTTTAAAATATGCATTTTTCATATATCACTTTCTTAAGATAAAGTACACCTTTAATTTTAGAGTGTAAATAAGAGTAATCTTTCAAAATATCGTTTAAAAAATTAGTAAATGCTCGTATTTGTTTATGATATTTAAGCAAAAAGATGGGACATCCTTCTTCACCAAATATTTTTGTTTGGACTGTCAGTATTTAAAAATTGCTAGACACGACTCTTATCTACTATAATTAGAGTCTTCAGTTACATAATTGAAGGACCGATGCCATCTATTCTTTCCCCCAAATGACAAAGTTCTTAGTTCAGTAGACATTCAAACTTATTCTGATGAGGTCCTTCACCAATGCACACTGTCTCCAAATTAGAGTTGACTGGTGAAGAAAGTTTATTTTGGTAGCTTTAAAAAAATACTTGCACTGGTGGTAGAGCAGCTTGGCATAGATTCTGTGAGGCGTTGGTAAGAGAAATACCACCTGACATTCCAACTGAACTATATTGTGAATCATTTTCAACAAAAGAGCTTTTCTGTTGCAAAGGTGACTGTTTTTGAAACACCTAATATAGAAACAATACTGAATTGATTTCAACTATATGAAACAAAAAGACAGACATATTTAAGATTCCATCCTAAAATATTTATCTTTTCTATTGTGGCATTAAACCAATTGAGAGGGTTTTTTGTTTGTTTGTTTTTAAGATGGAGTCTTGCTCTGTCACCCAGGCTGGCGTGTAGTGGCATAATCTCAGCTCACTGCAACCTCTGCCTCCTGGGTTCAAGTGATTATCCCACCTCAGTCTCCCAAGTAGCTGGGATTACAGGCACCTGCCACCATGGCCGGCTAATTTTTGTATTTTTAGTAGAGATGGGGTTTCACCATGTTGGCCAGGCTGGTCTCGAACTCCTGACCTCAAGTGATCTGCCTGCCTTGGCCTCCCAAAGTGCTGGAATTATAGGTGTGAGCCACCGCGCCTGGCGGAGAAGGTATTATTTCATTCTAGCAGGGGCAATAAAACTCCAGTTCACTTGTCTTTAGTGCTCTCAAGAGCAGAGAAATTAGCTTGGTCCCCAGGTTTGGGTTTGTCTCTGCCTCTAATGGCATTATTTGACCTTTAAAATATTATTCTATCATTCAAATTTAGAGATAGTTAAGCAATGAAGTGGGGAAAGGGCAATACTATGGAAAACAGAAAAAGAAGACTTAAAGCTTTAGAATATTCTTTCCATGGAACTAAGCGTAACAATTTTTTTTTTTTTGAGACGGAATTTCGCTCTTGCCATCCAGGCTGGAGTGCAGTGGTGCTACCTCAGCTCACTGCAACCTCTGCCTCCTGGGTTCAAGCGACTCTCCTGCCTCAGACTCTCAAGTAGCTGGAATTATAGGCGCCTACCACCACACCCAGCTAATTTTTTCTATTTTTAATAGAGACGGGGTTTCACCGTGTTGGCCAAGCTGGTCTCAAACTCCTGATGTCAGGTGATCCTCCCACCTCAGCCTCCTAAAGTGTTGGGATTTCAGGTGTGAGCCACCACACCCGGCCTCTTGTGTATTTCTTACTGATACAATTACAAGAAAAAAAATTAACTTCAGTCCTTAAATAATGTTACAATTCAATTCTATTTTTAGTTTTTGTTTTTTTATAAATGCTACATATAGATGTAAAAGGTCTTTAAAATATTATTTTAAAATCCACCTACCTACTCTTAAATTAAAAAAAAAAAAAGTAGTAGTATTGATAAATAGGGGTCAAATAAATGCATACTATGCAGAACAGACAGAGATTTTTCTTTATTTATTTATTTTAGTTTAATAAAGTTTGAAAACTTTCAAAGCTCCTGCACAATTCCCTTAATACCAGGTTTGGCAAAACTCTAATTCTGTTTGAAAAGGTGTTTTTTTTTAAAGTAGCATATTGAACAATGTCTAAGTATGTGGGGTGCAGAGAATCCATAGCTGAATATCTTCATAAAGCAAGTTCTTAAAATGTGCAAAGCTATTAGGTTGGTGCAAAAGTAATCACGGTTTTTCTTTTGCCCCAACTAATATTTACCACTCAATATGCTGGCATTTAGATCACTTCCTTCTTTTCAGCATGCTAGACGGTAAAGAGAATGGGCATGAGGCGGCAGGAAGAATGAAAGAGTGAAGATAATGGAGCTAGGTCAGTGAGGGACATTTCTAAATTCCCCTCTTCTTTTCCTCTAGTATTCTGGGAAACGTCTCAGCAGCTATCATATAAGGAAAGCATCTCACTAGGAGAAGCAAAGAATCAGAAATAGCAGGGCATGGAGAGAATGCAGGAAGCAGGCCACGGCAGACAAGGCTGGGGAAAGGGGGCCCAGGGAGAAAAACCTAGAATTGGACAGGATGTTTCCTCTGCTGTCTGGACCTTCTTTTTATAAGGTTGTTAGAATTAAATTTCATTTATACAGAGAACTGAAGTGATAGGCGACCAGATGATGAAGTCCTTTTGTCTCTGATGAGGATTTATTCCCCTCAAAATTCTGATAAGGAATTCCCATGCTACAAATATTAATTTGCTCCTCTACCTATGCCTCTGAGAGTCACGAGCCACCAAAGGCCAAATTTACCTATCTATGTTAAGGGCTTTATGTGAAATGAAAGGTGATTTACGGAGCTGACCACTTCCCAAGCAGCCTTACTTAGACTCAATCTTAAAAATTATCTGGAGGGCTCACAATTGTGACTGCCAGTAAGTGGTGAGGTCCATGTAAGGCTAACCCAGACTCTCCAGTTGCTCTTGGAGTGAAGATGCCTTGGTTTAGGTTAGGGTGCCAGATCTGTATGCCCCAGGGCTAAGCAAGAATCTGATTTTCTCTCTTCTCTTCACCTAGCAAAGCAACCTGGACAGTCACACTCAGTCGCGTAAGGCAGACAAAGCTTAAACCAGAAGGTCAGGTAAACACTGAAGGGGCATGCGACAAGATCCACCTGCAATGTACTTCACAGCCAAGCCACAGTGACTAATGAAATAGGCCAGATCTGCCTGTGGAACACTGTTGTGAATGTTTAGCACAGAGAGACAGGAAGGTGGCAATGAGGTGCAGCAAACGCCAGAGGCTGGCCCGTAAAGGAAAGTTGTGGGCCAAGCAGTGTCGCTGGAAAAGGAGTGGGTGGCAGAGCATGTAGTAGTGATTGTACCCTTCAAATAATAACCTCCATACACAATTGAGTCGGTAGAATTTGTTAATGTAAGAAAAATTTGGGAAAATTCATATATTTGTAATGGGCCCAAAGTATTGGACTAGAGATAAGAATACACTGAAACAACAATATACACAGACTCACATGCTTACATGGACACATTATTTTTCATTTTAGCTTCTTACATCTTCCTTTCCTGACACCACAGCAGCACACGGATTAGAAGGTTCTAGTAGATTCCAGCAATAAAATTCTGTATGCTACTCAGAAAATATATGGCTAGTGAGATAGCATCCCTGTTCTCTCCTACTCAGTTTACGTATTCATGAACAGTGAAAACTTTAGAAGCAAACAGATATCAGATAGCAGTGATCACACCAAGAAATGATACAGGAGACTTTCACAGACTTGATTCTAAACCTAATCCTAACTGATAGGGTGCTTTTCATCACCTCCGTTCACATCCTCGCACGTCCAAAACAGGCCAGCTCAGCTGCGTCACAGTCTACCGTGGGAATATGTCCAGGGGAGTCCATGGAAATGAGTGGCTGGAGGCCTTGAGTCTGGGCACCATCGTCTCTTGGAACTGTGTCCCTGTAGAGAAGGCCCTTTCCATCATCAGGCTTAGCTGGAAACTCATCCACTTGGAGGGGACAAGGCAGGCGTGGCTCGTCAGAACTGGAGGAGGAGGTTGTGGGGAAGCCTTTTTCCTCTCATTGAGTGTGTTACACAGCATTCAAGCGGATGTCCCCACAAGGAATTTCTGTTGGTGTTTCTGGGGTGATACTTTTAATAATACGCTATTGGGAAGAAAATACAACGTTATAAACATTCTTGTAATTTTTAAAACTTGCAAAAATAGTCAACATTAATATTAAAACAAAGCTTAAATAACACTTCAATAACATCTAACACGAGGTGGAATTTGACTTTCCTTAGGAAAAGAATTCCCAATTTATTTACTCTCAAATATGAATTAAAATGATATATTTAGGAACTATACGCATCTGTACACTAAGAAAATCATTATAACACTAATGGAAGAAAATGATGAGCCTTCAATAGAATCTCTGATGGCCAATAACACGCTTTTGAAGGACTTGGGAAAGGGTACACTTTTCTCTGGACAGAGGAGGCTTCTGCGGCCACACAGGGCTTGGGGAGCAGAGCAATTGCTGGGTTTTGGCCCCCATCCCCTCACCCAGGCTCCTTGTCCCCTGCAGACACACTGCAGCCATAGTGCCCAGTGCTATCAGCCACTGTAACAGCCAGGATGTTACTAATTTAATGAATTCACCTGTAAAGCAATACTGGTTAGTTCATACAAGAGTGTAAATTATCACATAGTTAAATTGTAAAAGATGCAATTATTGCAATCATCACTTCTAATGCAACATTGTGTTGATGTAGTACTCATCACAGAGAAGTGGCTGAGAAGGTCTACTATAGAAACAGCTGAGGTACACAGAAGCTTTAAGATGGATCCGAAATATACTTAGGCTTAAGTATGAAATATACAACCTGCCTTGTAAAACTCAGCATCAGAGTGGCAAAAAGCAGCTCAGGGATATGGAGAGAAAAAAACAGCAGCACTGCCTGCAGAGGCTTCGAAAAATCTTTATTAAGTGGCTTAATAAAATCTTTTTTGGCCAAAAGTCTGTATGTATCATAAGCAGACAATTTGGATCTCAAAGCATCCTTTGATTTACTGATCTTTAGGCGAAGTTCTGCTCCTGTCATTTTTATTTTGGACTGAAAACGTCTGGAGACGCCTTCAAGCTTTTCTATTTTCTCTTTCTGGGAGTTTGTTGTTTAAGGAATAGGGCCTATAAAATTCAAAAAGTTCCAGTCCTACAGTTAATGAAATGCACTATAGGGCGAAATGCACAAAATTGCACATGTTATGCTCCTCATGACCTTAGTATCTGTGCACTGAACTCTCACTAGAAATCCGTTTTAAAAGGAGTCATTGCAGGGCTCGTCAGCTGCCAGAGCATGCCAAGTCACGGAAAGCAGCCTTTCAGAAGGCACACATTCCCACAGATTAACATGTGAACTATGCCTGATTCAACAGAATGATGACTTGTTAGTTGAGAACTAGACAGAGATCACTATAACGAGCCTTTTATTTATTTATTTATTTTTTTAGAGTCAGGATCTTGCTCTGATGCCCAGGCTGGAGTGCAGTGGCACAATCATGCCTCACTGCAGTCTTGAACCCCTGGGCTCAAGGGATCCTCCTGCCCCAGCCTCCCAAGTAGCTGGAGCTACAGGTGCATGGTACCATGCTCGACTCCTAGAACTTGTCTTAAGTGGAGCTATCACCACAGCTCAGAGAGAGAAGAGATCACCGAGGTATTTGGTGGGGCAAGGCCAGCAATGAACAATGTCGTAAAGTCAAACACTTGGCTTTTGTGCCCTAACCTACCCACATGGTCTGCCGCCCTGTTGGTGACTGACCACCCAGGATGCCAGGCCCACGTCTGTTTTCCGTACTTTGTCAGCATTCTAGTTGCCAGGCCACTGCTGCTCTCAAAATTTGCCAGGCCCTGGCCTTCTGCAAGATGGTAACAAGTTAATGTAAGAAATGGATTCCTCTTGATATCTTCATAAACGTGTACTCATTAGGGACCATTTTCCAGTATCTTTGGGTGGATTATTAGTAGTTTCTGCAAAAATGACCTAAGCCAGTGGATGACTCCAACACGAGACTTCCAGGCTGTGGGTATGTGTGATACCCTTCAAATTACACCAGTAAGCGGTGGCTCACTCCACAAACGCCAGCCTTGCATATGGCCAGGGCCCGAAAGGATTTAATATGAGGCTTCCCTCCCTCACAGACAGAAAGTTACAGACTAGCAAGTCTGGTATTCATAAAGAATTGTGAAGAATTCTAGACCTTTGGCAAAAAAAACACAGCAATGCTTTATTCTCAGAGATTAAACATGCACATGGGCATATTTTTGAGAAGTTTTTTTGAGAAGTCCTGAGGTAAACAAACCCGTTTATTTATTTATTTAATTTTTTTGAGACAGAGTCTCACTCTGTTGCCCAGGGTGGAGTGCAGTGGCTCGATGATCTCAGCTCACTGCAATCTCTGCCTCTCAGGCTCAAGCAATTCCCATGCCTCAGCCTCCTGAGAAGCTGGAACTACAGGTGCTCGCCACCACGCCCAGCTAATTTTTGCATTTTTAGTAGAGACGGGGTTTTACCATGTTGGCCAGGCTGGTTTTGAACTCCTGACCTCAGGTGACCCATCCACCTTGGCCTGCCAAGTGCTGGGATTACAGGTGTGAGCCACCATGCCCAGCCAAGAAACCTGTTTAACTTGCCTTAGTCCAGCGTCTCCAAAAATTACCTGACTACATAAACTTTTTCTCCAGCAATAATACCTGTGACAGCCCCTGGAACACACTTTGGGAAATGTTAATATGATCGAATGAGCACATTTGAAAGATGAGGAAACCGAGGCCCAGATAAGGTGAGTGTCTGCCAGAGCCGACTAGGGCCTTTTCCATGGTCCGCACTGACAGGGTGTATGTACCACACTGCTTCCGGGTAACCACTGCTCCCCATCTGGTGGTCCCTCAGGAAGACTGCCCTACCTACAATTAGTCTTACCTCTACTGCTAACGGATCTGAACTCTGTTAGTGACACACTTTTGGGTGGCATTCCCTTGTGGCCAACTGGGGAAATTTGTGAGAAAGATGGCCAGGATCTGAGGTGTAGCCTGTGACTGAAGAATCCTGACATTTACTAACCTAACACGGTTCCCACCTCCAACCTTGGCCTCTGGATTTGAAGCAACAGAGCTCATAGATCATCACAACTGCCATGACGGACGACCGGGAGGAATGCGTTCAGTGACTCTGGGTAAGAGAGTGTCCAGGAAGCAGCACAGGGCTCAAGGCTCTTTGCGGGGAGTGCAGTCACGAGAGGGCTGCTTTGGCTCTAGGAAATTAGTAACTACAGAGCTCAGAGTTCTGTTCACCCAGAATTCAGTTTTCCTGTTTCGAAAAAGAAATGAATCCAGTTGTTCTCAGAAAGGGCTGATGTTTGGCCGGGTGCAGTGGCTCATGCCGGCAATCCCAGCACTTTGGGAAGCTGAGGCAGGAGGATTAAGCTCAGGAGTTTGAGACCGGCCTGGGCAACATAGTGAGACCTTGTTTCCATTAAAAATTTTAAAAATTGGCCAGGCGCCTATAGTCCCAGCTACTCAGGAGGCTGAGGTGAAAGGATCCCCTGCGCCCAGGAGTTTGAGGCTGCAGTAAGCCATGATTACACCACTGCATTCCAGCCTGGGGTACAGAGTGAGACCTTGTCTGAAAGAAAAGAAAGAGCTGATGTTTAATTGCCTGTGTTCTCTTGCTTCTCATTTCTTATGAAATGTCTTAGGATGACTACTGTGATGGTCTCATGTCTAAATTTTGCTGTAAGATCTCAAATTAGCCCACTCCTGGTCTCAGGCTATTATAGATTATGCTGAGTAGCTGGGACTACAGGTCAGCGCCACCACGCCCAGCTAATTTTTGTAATTTTAGTAAAGACAGGGTTTCACCATGTTGGCCAGGCTGGTCTTGAACTCCTGACCTCAAGTGATCTTCCCGCCTTGGCCTCCTAAAATGCTGGAATTACAGGTGTGAGCCACCGTGCCCGGCTGGAAATAAGGAAACTTCGAGAGGATTATTCCCCACCTCCGTGTCCTTGTCTGGTAATAATGCCTGCTTGTTTACCTCCCAAGGTACTTTGATAACAGAGTAGGATACTTGACATGCAGATGCTTTGAAAATGGCACTCATACAAATTGTAAGGTACTGTTATTAACGTTTCTACAGCGCATTCATTGCTGAAATGAATCTTGCTATCCTGGCAAAACAGTTTTACTCCAATGGTTTGAGCTAAAATTATGCTATTGTTAGATAGCTAACAATTTTGAGCTAAAACTATGATATTGTTGCAACATCCTTATTTTGTGATGATTTTCAAAATAGTACTTGTCACATTGCTGTTAGAAAAGTCACCATGGACATTTCCCACCACAATCGCCACTTAAGATTTATGTATTGCTCCAGACATCACAGATCTGATGTCCATGGCCAGTGGCAAGCAGGAGGCAGGGGAGTTGCCTGACAAGTTTGAAAACCTACGCATAGCCCAAGCTGAATGCTCTGGTGCACCCAAATGATCAGCTCACTCTTTTACCCTTGCACTTGAGGCTTTGGGAGATGCCTTAAGATGACAGTGACAGCCATGAGAGGTCTTTGCTATGGCGCAGGTACATACATATATAGGGTTGCGTGCCTCCTGGTGAATCTCATTTTGAATAGAGGATAACAAGAGAATCCTTTTCTCCCAAAACAATTAGCAGTCTGAACACACACATATACACACTAACTAGCACGTACCTCCTTAAATGTCCCTGGAGTGCTGATCAGCCGATAAGCTATGTATGTGGGGATGCAGACGAAAGATGAGGTTCCTATGCAGTAACCCAAGATGATACTCCAGTGGGGATAATTATATTGGAAAAGTCGTAGCTGTGGTGGGCTCATCAGAAAACTGCAAATGATGAACTAAAACAGAAATTCCAAGAAACATTAAAAACCTTAACAATACCCACGCAGATAGAGACATTTCCGATACCATAAACACCAAACGCTAAAGGTAAGATACTTTCAGGAAATTCCCAAGATGTGACATATCCTGGATTGAACTCTGACACACAGAATTACCAGCCTCTGTACCCAAGCTGCAAGACTAAACCAGCCAGGTGCTTTCCCTGATTTTCCTCCCCAGCCCTCACTTCCTATAGGGGGATGTTGCAGTAGCCCTACAGCTGCCCCTACAGTCAGGGAGCCTGCAGCTCCCACTTCAGGACGGGCCTCTGCCCAGGCGAAGAGACTGGCAACCTTGAGAGTGATTTGGGCCTTGTCTTGCCAGAAGGCAGACGAATAAACTGGGTGACCTCTCTGCAGGCCCCGCCAGGCCCCGGGCTTCCTCTGCTTTGTTTTCATTGCCTTGCGTTTCTGGCTGTCGTTGTTTTTGGTCAGACGGAAGGTGCCTGATGTCCAGGAAAGATAAGAAGGTTCTCAAGACCCAGAGAGGACTCAGGCTCCTGGGGGTGTGCTCCTTCTCTCATTTTCTTGAGCTCTCTGCCTTCTGCATTAAGCTTCATCGCCTGGGATTTCAAGAAAGATAGCTCTGCCACTAGGCATCTCAGCAGTGAATGACTGCCTGCCACAGGTCCTCATCGTGAAAGGAATTATGGAAGGAAAAAAAGCAGCTTAATACACCTTTCACTTGAACATACTGTGAGAATTTTGACCAAGAAAAATTTCACAGTGTGCTCCCAACACCCGGTTTATGAGTTTTCTTATTTCATTGGTTTCCATAGTTTGCTTAGTACCACTGTGCCGAAATCGTTATTGCTCTTGATTTAATTGTATTTTATTATTTCATAGTCATAAAGAAGACAGTAATGTAAATTATTTGTGTGGTTAAACATCTATTTATATCTTTTTTTTCTCTGTCTGCAGGTAATAAAATGGGAAATTGCTAAACACACATCCATCCTCTGAGCGGTGCTGTCTTAAGTCTAGGAGGAAGCCTTCAAAACAGGAGCCTGGTCAATTGCAAACCTTCCTCCTAACCCACGCTCCTCATCCCCAGAGCCGGCTACGGAGGAAGACTGGGAACAGGGAAGGAGGATGTAGTTAGGAGCCATCCCGGCTAATTGTCTCCTAATGTCAGGTGTATGGAATCCCACTCAGTCGTCGGGGGCTCGACCTCTGGCTGGGGCAAGTGCTACTCCAGAAACCCCCTCACACATCCTGGCTTCTACTCATGCACAATATTTTCTTTCCTTCAACTTGGCTGCAGTGAAAAAGAATATTTTTAGTAAGCTACTTGTTGTTTACCTAAAGCAGCCTTAAGAAGCCCAAAGCAGGGGACCTGTTAAGTAAACGCAGAAGCGGAAGACAGATGTGCCTCTCTCAATTAGGCACTACGGCAGTTGGCTGTAGAGGGGGTGAGTATGGCAAACATCATGGGAATTGTGAGCAACGCGCCCACATCCAAAGCTGCACGTGGGTTTTACTGGGCAAAGAAACGCAATGACTGTGTACCAAGAGTTTACCCAGTCTGACAGCCAGAAATTGACAGAAATGAACAGACTCAAGTCCCAGAGCACATGGAGGCACTCACCTCAGGCACAACATTTAAGTGGGAGCCAAAATCAAAATAAATAATATTTTATTACAATGTTTTAAAAGACAGGATCTAACAGGGCCAGATTAGGGTAAAGCGAGTGAGGTAAGACGTACAAGTACAGGGCTGGCTCCTGTGTTTATCGAAAATGTTGATATTTTGTTAATCATGGATCTTTCAGAATTAATTTGTATTTTTAAAAAATATTGCATTAAAATAATATTCATCATGAGTACTGAGCTCTTTGGTGCCTTCTTAAATTTTATACCCACAGTGAATGTTTTACTTGCCTTCACGTCTCCCTAGACATCATTTCCTCACTGTGGGGGGAATAAATATGGAAGTAAACACACAAACAAACAAACAATCTTTCTGCCCTCAAGGAATTAATCCAATGACTCTTCTTCCTTTGAAAAACAAATAAAAATGTTGAAGTAGATTATTGAGAAGTACTGGTAATAATATAAATTAATAACCCATTTATGGCGGGGCTTCTGCTTCTGATAGGATGGGCTAGGCGGCTTCCAACAACCCTCACTGAAAACAACGAAAACTTCCGGATTGAAAACCACATGCATTTCAAATGTGCCTAAAAGCATCAGGAAGCTGATAAGGTCATAATGAGCTCCCAGGCCAACATCTCAGGAGCCCAGAGCTTGCACCAGAGTCACTGCACCCCGGGAACATGTGCTGCTTGGTGCAAACATTGGCTTTGATTTTGGAAACCTCGAGGGTCCGGGGAAAGGAAGTCAAGGAGGAATTCTGGGGTACAGAGACACACATGCAGTGTCAAAAGAACAAGTATGTTGTCCATCATAGATAAGTGAATGTCAAGGTGTGTGGGTACAAAAGAAGTACAAAAAATAAAGGGCTACCCCAAGAAAGTCAAAACACAGAATGCAAAAAGGGCTGTTTTATCTACAGCCATCTGATCTTTGACAAACCTGAGAAAAACAAGAAATGGGGAAAGGATTCCCTATTTAATAAATGGTGCTGGGAAAATTGGCTAGCCATAAGTAGAAAGCTGAAACTGGATCCTTTCCTTACTCCTTATACGAAAATTAATTCAAGATGGATTAGAGACTTAAATGTTAGACCTAATACCATAAAAATCCTAGAGGAAAACCTAGGTAGTACCATTCAGGACATAGGCATGGGCAAAGACTTCATGTCTAAAACACCAAAAGCAACGGCAGCAAAAGCCAAAATTGACAAATGGGATCTAATTAAACTAAAGAGCTTCTGCACAGCAAAAGAAACTACCATCAGAGTGAACAGGCAACCTACAGAATGGGAGAAAATTTTTGCAATCTACTCATCTGACAAAGGGCTAATATCCAGAACCTACAAAGAACTCAAACAAATTTACAAGAAAAAAACAAACAACCCCATCAAAAAGTGGGCAAAGGATATGAACAGACATTTCTCAAAAGAAGACATTCATACAGCCAACAGACATATGAAAAAATGCTCATCATCACTGGCCATCAGAGAAATGCAAATCAAAACCACAATGAGATACCATCTCACACCAGTTAGAATGGCGATCATTAAAAAGTCAGGAAACAACAGGTGCTGGAGAGGATGTGGAGAAATAGGAACACTTTTACACTGTTGGTGGGATTGTAAACTAGTTCAACCATTATAGAAAACAGTATGGCGATTCCTCAAGGATCTAGAACTAGAAGTACCATATGACCCAGCCATCCCATTACTGGGTATATACTCAAAGGATTATAAATCGTGCTGCTATAAAGACACATGCACACGTATGTTTATTGCAGCACTATTCACAATAGCAAAGACTTGGAATCAACCCAAATGTCCATCAGTGACAGATTGGATTAAGAAAATGTGGCACATATACACCATGGAATACTATGCAGCCATAAAAAAGGATGAGTTTGCGTCCTTTGTAGGGACATGGATGCAGCTGGAAACCATCATTCTTAGCAAACTATCACAAGAACAGAAAACCAAACACCGCATGTTCTCACTCATAGGTGGGAACTGAACAATGAGATCACTTGGACTCAGGAAGGGGAACATCACACACCGGGGCCTATCATGGGGAGGGGGGAGGGGGGAGGGATTGCACTGGGAGTTATACCTGATGTAAATGACGAGTTGATGGGTGCAGCAGACCAACATGGCACAAGTATACATATGTAACAAACCTGCACGTTATGCACATGTACCCTACAACTTAAAGTATAATAATAATAAATAAATTAAAAAAAAAAAAAAAAGAAAAAAAAGGGCTGTTTTTGTTTCTGTTTTTTTTTTTTTTTTTTTTATTTAGACTGATTCTTGCTCAGGCCCTGCTAATTTTTGTATTTTTAGTAGAGACAGGGTTTCACCATGTTGCCCAGGCTGGTCTTGAACTCCTGACCTCAAGGCATCCACCTGTCTCGGCCTCCCCAAATGCTGGGATTACAGGTGTGAACCACTGCACCCAGCTGTTTTGAAAGGGGACACAGAACAGCTGGATGCCAAAGAGATATCATAAAACAAAACGGGATAGCCTACATACTCCTAAAAAGCTGTAGGTGGACTGAAGGAACAATCTAACAACATTTCTAGCTCTAAAAGACAAAACAAAAACAAAGTTCCAGATAAATGAAAGAACTGAAGAATAGTGCCTGCTGGTGTGCATGACATCAGTTTACCCCAGGCTACCTCAGCACACTCTTGGGAGGCCAGCAGGCTATCCATCTTGGACAGGGGCACGTGAACCAAGGACAAAGTGAATATTGAACACATCTCAACACATGGACAACCCTTGGGACTCAACTGTCTCACCCAGGTCCTTTGGTAATACATGGATTCTAGTTTTGACGTGCATTTTTGCTTAGAGAACTTTGTGTCATCTTAAAGAAGATGCATACAAAATTGTAAACACACAAGTACTAGTACCCCATCAGGGCCCCCATGAAGAGCACAGCAGATCCTTCCCTGGTCTTGAACAGTTCTTTTTGCTGTGTGACTTTGGACCCTTCAGTTTACATTGGCAAGCCTCAATCTCCTTTCTTTTTTCTTTTTCTTTTCTTTCTTTTTTTTTGAAACAGTCTTGCTCTGTCACCCAGACTGGAGTGCAATGGCATGATCTCAGCTCACTACAACCTCTGCCTCCCAGATTCAAACAATTCTCCTGCCTCAGCCTCCTGAGTAGCACCCAGTACCACGCCCAGTTAATTTTTGTATTTTTAGTAGAGACGGGGTTTCACCATGTTGGCCAGGCTGGTCTTGAACTCCTGACCTCAGGTGATCTGCCCGCCTCAGCCTCCCAAAGTGCTGGGATTACAGGCATGAGCCACCACACCCGGCCTCAATCTCCTTAAATGTAAAACGGGAGTGCCAGAACTATAACCACTTCATAGAACTATCGTGAGGATTTATAGAACAGTGGGTGTAAGTTGAGCCTGAAGTCTGGCCTGGCATTTAGCGCTCCATAAATGCTGAAACTGAGCAGAGGTGTGACGCGCCAGAGTGACTGAAGCCCAGACTACTCCATGGTGTTAGGAGTCAGAAGGGTGGGGAACTATGGTGGGCATAGTGGCTGGGAGGGGGCACGAGAGGGGCTTCTGAAGTGCTGGTCATGTTTTTGTCTCCTGGTATGGTTTTGGCTACATAGGTGTGCTCAATTTATAACATTTCTTTGAGATGTACACTTATGATATGTATATTAATACTTTTATGTATATGTTATTCTTCAATACTATTTATTTATTTATTTTCTGAGATAGAGTGTCGCTTTGTCACCCAGGCTGGAGTGCAGTGGTGCGATCTTGGCTCACTGCAACCTCCGCCTCCTGGGTTCAAGTGATTCTCCTGCCTCAGCCTCCTGAGTAGCTGGGATTACAGGTGCCCATCACCATACCAGGCTAATTTTTGTGTTTTTTTTAGTAGAGACGGGGTTTTGCCATGTTGGCCGCCTGCCTCAGACTCCCAAAGTGTTGGGATTACAGGATGAGCCACCGCGCCCAGCCATTACAATTCATTTTTTATGTATCTGGGGGCAAGTCTTTCGCCAGGGCAAGGAGGAACAGGGAAATCGCAACTCACCAGGAGAAACAGAGGGCTGATGGCCACCCAGCAGATCCTCCAGAACCAGCCCGGGCTGAAGCCCAGCATTTCCTTCACGTCCCTGCAGAACTGAGTGATGCCTGGAACCGCCCAAGGGGAAGAGAGGCAGAGGCTGAGAAAGGGCACGGGCTGTGCTGCCGTGCCCTGATTCTCTGGGAGAGTCAGAGTCACAGAATCAGCACTGGGAATGACAAGGGGAAATGACAAGCCGGAATTCCTACCCTGGACACACAGAGTAGCTCTGGAATTTCTCTCTAGGAGGAGTGCAGCAACAAGAATCTGGTCCGAAAGTGGGACTGGGGGACTTGTCACAAAACTGCATTTTTATAGCAAGCAAGACTCTTTCTACATAGGGTGGGAGGACGGATGTGCATCTGGAAGGATGGATGGACATCTGGGAGGATGGATGGGCATCTGGGAAGAGACGCACACCCCCTTCTTGGTGCCGCACTGCCTTCCTGAGAGCTGAGTGTGTGTCTGATTTCATTGTTATTGTAAAAAAGTTGAATTTTGTCCAGGAATGGTGAATCCGTCTGACAGACACTGGCTTTGACCATGACACTGGAAACTTTCAAGGGAAATTTTTTAACCACAATATTGGCCATTCATATGCCAGATCAAGATCAAGGTTCTTCTACAAAAAGTCACTGGTGTGGAAGTGAGAACTGAAAACTCCCAAGGAAGAGTGAGAAATTGAGAAGGAGAAGGTGCTCTGTGGTTGCTTCCCCGAAAGGTCCCAGCAGTTCCTAGGGCAGGTCTATGGAGATTCACACAATTGAACTTGGTCCTCTGAATTGCCAAGGAGGTAGGAAGATTTCTTCTTTTTTTAAAAAAAAAAACGGGCCTGTGTGCAACCCAAAATGTGTGTCCCCTCCTGGATAATATGTGTAACAAATAACATGCAAAAGTGGTTTACTTTTGTCTGTTTTTGGGTTTTTTGTTTGAGACAGACTCTCACTCTGTTGTCTAGACTGGAGTGCAGTGGCGTGATCTTGGCTCATTGCAACCTCTGCCTCCCAGGTCCAAGCAATTCTCCTGCCTCAGTCTCCCGAGTAACTGAGATTATAGGCATGCACCATCATGCCCGGCTTAATTTTTTGTTTGTTTTGTATTTTTGGTAGAGACGGAGTTTCGCCATGTTGGGCAGGCTGGTCTCAAACTCCTGATCTCAGGTGATCCACCTGCCTCAGCCTCCCAAAGTGCTGGGATTACAGGCGTGAGCCACCACGCCTGGCCGAGACTCTTACAGACCCATCGTCGGGGGGTCACATCTTGCAAACTGCCCTTCACCGCCTTTTTTGGTGAAATCAGCCCTTTGCCATTGTGCCAGCTGATGGTGTAGAAGGGACCCAGCTGGCTGAAGGAAGCGTCTTACCATAGAACCAAGACACAGCGACTGCCTCGATCAGCGCGACAGTGAGCACTGCAGGCCCCGTGGCGTACTCCTCCAGCAGCTTCACCACGTAGGCCCCTCCCTGGAGGGGAGAGCAGAGCCTGGGTGAGGGCCCTCTGAGGTGCCACCCCTTCCAACTATAGAGACCTGCAGGGGCTTCCTCACTTAGAATCATTCTGGAAAAATCCCACCTGGGACTGAACGTGAGTACCCCAGAAACTGCCTCTTAGGCCGGGTGCGGTGGCTCATGTCTGTCATCCCAGCACTTTGGGAGGCAGAGGCGGGCGGATCACCTGAGGTCAGGAGTTCAAGACCAGCCTGGCCAACATGGTGAAACCCCATCTCTACTAAAAATACAAAAAATTAGCCGGGCGTGGTGGCGGGCACCTGTAATCCCAGCTACTCAGGAGGCTGAGGCAGGAGAATTGCTTGAACACAAGAGGTGGAGGTTGCAGTGAGCTGAGAATAGCACCATTGAACTCCAGCCTGGGGGACAGAGCAAGACTCCATCTAAAAAAAAAAAAAAAAAAAACTGCTTCTTCGACAGGCCTCTGCAGTGTGGGCAGGTTTTACCCACTCAGACGCCTCTTCCCCCATCCTGTGTAGTTCATTCTTCTTATTTCCTCTCCCCATTAAACTTTAAGAGAAAAACTCCAAAGGGCCTTGGGTTCTATTTTAAACTTTCTTCAACTTATTGAACACCTGCTGTGGACCGGACCCTGGAGAATCCCTGCCTCTAAAGACTGAATCCAGAAGGGCCCAGGATACCAGACACATTAAGGGCCTTGGTCACAGTTTTGCCTTCTGTCCTAAATCATGACTCACTGGGGTTCCACTCAGTCCCTGTGACCCCCATTCCAGGGCCATCAGGGTCAGGGCTTAAAGATGCACACCTGCAAAATCTGCTTCAGAGTATTTACTTCAGTTACCAAAAAAAAAAAAAAAAGAAAGAAAGAAAGAAAGAAATCTCTAGAGAGGGTGTGACTTTTTTACCATTGCAAATTCTGGAGGAGACCAAGCGGCATGACACACATGACGTACAAAATGTCAGGGCAGTATCCCCACGAAAGCAGCTCTAAAGAGTGGAAATAGGCTGGAAAAGCAAATCCTCATTTTCTCCAGATAGTTTTTGAAGCCTGAAATCCAGGGGGATCTACTGTAAAATGCTGAGAGCTGGTGGATACTATGCACAGAGTCTACAAGCAGATGTGCAAGAAACAACTTTTCTTCTTGATGACAAACTTTTTAATGGAAATAACAACCTCCCCTCTTTTGGTCCCAAAGCCAGGGCACCGTGTGAGATGGAAGGAGAGGAACAGCTTCCTTAGTGTTCTGTTGCCCTAGGGGAGGCCAACTCAAAGCTGAGGGGGTGGTACTCACAAAAGTCAGGGTGACCAGGGATCCAAAGAAGCAGGTGATGACCACGGCGAGCACAAACCACTCCCGGCGCTTGGCCCAGATGTGTGGGAACTCATCCAGCACAGCTGTGATCACCCCCTCCAAGCCTGCAAACTGGGAGGTACAGGCAAGCAGTCACAGTGGAGGCTTTGGGACAAGGCTGTAGCCTTCAGAACAGTGAATGGGAGGGAGGGGTAAGGGGGTAACGTTGCTGAGTGACTGGTCAAGCTGATTATCACCAGTTCCCCGACTCACTGGACCATGAAAGCATCTCAAAGAGTATTTCGCCGTTTTACACTGTCATTTAAAGCCCGTCACTAAGGAGAGCCAGGAAACAAAACAGAACACGTGGACAGAACTTCGATATATGAGGTCTTGGGGAGACCTTCTCTGCACCAGAAAGGCCAACTCAAAGCTGAGACTCACTCCACACTAGTAATTCCAGGCCCTGAACTGAACGCTTGGCAAAGCAGAGACCCAGGAGAGACCTCGCCCTGGCCTGTAGGCGCCATAATTGGGCCAAGGAACAGTGCTCAATAACAGTTCACATATGTGAGCCTTGGGCCTGTGCCAGGCGCTTGACCCACATTATCCCATGAATGACTCGAATGCACCAGAGGGTGGTAAATGCTGAGGAGTCAGCGGGCGGTGTGGGGCACCAGAAGGGAGCAGCCACCACTGCCTGGGATGGCCAGGGATGGGAGGGAATTGAGTCCAGCTGTGTCCTCCTCCTTTCCTCTTCATCCTCCCACAGCCCACTTCCCCTTCCCGTGTCCTCACCGTGCTGTCCAAGCCCAGCGTGATTAACATCAGAAAGAAGATGATGGCAAAGAAAGTGGACGCTGGCATGTTGGCTATCGCTTCTGCATACGTGATGAAGAGGAGGCTGGGACCTGAGACAGAGGGGAGAGAGGAGGAGGTGGTCGACAAGACCTATCCTACAAAGATGTCACAGAGGAAAACTCAGCCACGACAAGTTACAATTCTCATCACAAGACCTTATGCGCGAATCAGGTTTTGACACGCACCAAGTGCTTCCTCACTCTCTACTCCGTCTGACCTGGCCACCCCAATTCCTGGGAGGCAGGAAGGGTGGGGCCTCCATCTTGAAAGCCGTGTGCCCTCCATGAACCCTGGGGGTGGGTAACAGACCCGAGACCCAGAGACTGGCAAAGCTGCACACAAGAATAAGAGTTTCCACCGTGTAACAATTCTGTGGGATTTTTCAGGACCCGGATTGATATTTCTGAAGTCCGTGGCAGTTACCCCCTCTGATGTCTTCAGCTCCAGAACAGTAGGAAATGTTACATTGATTTCCGTAGAGTCACAGAGGCCTTGGAATAAAGACCTCTTTCTATTGTGAAGTCCCTTTTGATAGTGTGAGGGACATGTCTTCAGCCTCTCATGGGCTAGCTAGGGGTGCCCTCGTTTGGGGCATGGGGTTGGTCAAAGCACCGAATCAGGCCAAAGATACAAGCTTGTTAGCAAGAAGGCCCTGGGACCTCGCCCACTAGATGCCATCATCTGTTTTTTCTACCTCTGTCGCTTTTTTCTTTTTCCACGAAAACTTCACGGTAAAGTAGAGTGGTCACATTGGCTAGATTTTCTTTTTCTGCAAGGCGCAGTTCTACGGATAAATGATTATTTGCTTACTAGACTTTGAGCCATCGCAAGACCATCACAGGAAGCAAACACGGGTTTTAAAGCCATCATCAGAGTCAACATTTCAAGCCCACAGATTTTGAAGGCCCCAGAACTGGGTGCCAAGGGAGTTGCCCTGTCCCTGCATGGCCTGAACACATGGAAAGATCTCCAAGGCATCAACCTTCTCTCAAATCTTTGAATAAAAAATGTTTTTATTTTGGAGACAGGGTCTTATTCTGCCACCCAGGCTGAAGTACAGTGGTGTGATCATGGCTCACTGTGGCCTTGACCTCCCAGGCTCAAGCAATCCTCCCACCTCAGCCTCCGGAGTAGCTGGGACTACAGGTGTGCACTACCATGCCCAGCTCATTTGTTTTTTACAGAGGCAGGGTCTCACTATGTTGCCCAGGCTGGTCTTGAACGCTACCATGCCCAGCCTTCTTTGGAAAATTTCGGGAACATTTAGAAATAAATCAAAATAACTTTTAAAAGGTTCAAAGCAAAGCAACTCAGTAGGAGCAAGGGACCTGCACAAAACCTGAGGTCCCACCTGCATCTTTGGCCACCTCAGACACATCTTCATTCCTCATCTCAGCCATGTAACCGAGCACCGTGAAGATGACAAATCCCGAAACGAAGCTCGTCATGCAGTTCACCACGCTGGTCACCAGGGCATCTCTGGAGGGGAAAACCCAAGGGGCCGCCTGAGACAGTTCCAAGATCAGGGCTCTAAGGAGTAACTGTCTATGTGCCTGCCCTGCCTTAGATAGGCCGGCCACAGCAAGGACAAGCAGGAGGAACTCAAGGAACCTCAAGCCTGTCCCGGAGCCCCTTCCCCTTCTCCCAGAGCCCAGCTGCCGAAGCCTGCAGCTCCGACTGCCATGACCACCACACACGGTGCAGGGAGAAGAGCAGTGGGGGGTGCTTTAAAAGGTGACCCTGCCAGCGCAGACCTCTCCATTTCAAACCAGCCTTGTTCTGGAGCAGGGCCCGGGTTGCAGTGGGGGCCAGGACAGGGCCTGAGCCTCACATTTGTGAGAGCCTCAGAGTTAGACTTTGACATTATCTTCAAACTAAGTCACAGACTTCCAGCCAGAGAGATACTCTCATACCTTTTTTCTTCTCTTTTTTTTTTTTTTTTTGAGACGAAGCCTTGCTCTATTGCCCAGGCTGGAGTGCGGGTAGCACAATCTCGGCTACCTCTGCCTCCCGGGTTCAAGTGATTCTCCTGCTTCAGCCTCCCAAGTAGCTGGGATTACAGGCGCCTGCCACCATGCCTGGCTAATTTTTTTTTTTTTTTTTTTTTTGAGACGGAGTCTCGCTCTGTCGCCCAGGCTGGAGTGCAGTAGCCGGATCTCAGCTCACTGCAAGCTCCACCTCCCGGGTTCCCGCCATTCTCCTGCCTCAGCCTCCCGAGTAGCTGGGACTACAGGCACCCGCCACCTCGCCCGGCTAGTTTTTTGTATTTTTTAGTAGAGACGGGGTTTCACCGTGTTAGCCAGGATGGTCTCGATCTCCTGACCTCGTGATCCACCCGTCTCGGCCTCCCAAAGTGCTGGGATTACAGGCTTGAGCCACCGCGCCCGGCCACCTGGCTAATTTTTGTATTTTTAGTAGAGACGGGGTCTTCCCATGTTGGCCAGGCTGGTCTCAAACTCCCACCCTCACACTTTTAAATGACAGCCTCATCATACAACTGCAGGGTGGTGTCCCAGTGCAAGGCCACATTGCTTAGGGTACATGGGAATTTCCCTCCCACCTTTAAAAAAAAACCAGTTCTACAATTATCTTATGCATAGCACAAGGAGATTGCTGGATGCTGCCATCTGTGATCAATCAAAATTAAGTCTAAAGATGATGGGTGATATTTATTCATTTATTTTTGAGACAGGGTCTCCCTCTGTTGCACAGGCTATAGTGCAGTGGCATGAACACAGCTCACTGCAGCCTTAACCTCCTGGGCTCAAGCAATCCTCCTGCTTCAGCCTCCTGAATAGCTGGGACCATAGGCATGCACTACCACACTCAGCTAATTTTTAAATTTTTTGTAGAGATGGGGTCTCACCATGTTACCCAGGCTGGACTCAAACTTTTAGGCTCAAATGATCCTCCTGCCTCAGCCTCCCAAAGAGCTAAGATTACAGGTGTGAGCCACCGCACCTGGCCTAGTGGGTGATATTTAAAACCATAATTGGTGTAACACTTCCTATTTTGTTAAAATTTCTGAAATAGGATTTTGTTGCAAAAATTATGGCATTTTGGCTGGGTGCAGTGGCTCACGCCTGTAATCCCAGCACTTTGGGAGGCCGAGGTGGGTGGATCACCTGAGGTTGGGAGTTCGAGATCAGCCTGACCAACATGGAGAAACCCTGTCTCTACTAAAAATACAAAATTAGGCCGGGCGTGGTGGCTCAAGCCTGTAATCCCAGCACTTTGGGAGGCCAAGACGGGCGGATCACAAGGTCAGGAGATCGAGACCATCCTGGCTAACACAGTGAAACCCCGTCTCTACTAAAAAATACAAAAAACTAGCAGGGCGAGGTGGCGGGCGCCTGTAGTCCCAGCTACTCGGGAGGCTAAGGCAGGAGAATGGCGTGAACCCGGGAGGCGGAGCTTGCTGTGAGCTGAGATCCGGCCACTGCACTCCAGCCTGGGTGACAGAGCGAGACTCCGTCTCAAAAAAAAGAATTAAAAAAAAAAAAATACAAAATTAGCCGGGCATGGTGGTGCATGCCTGTAATCCCAGCTACTTGGGAGGCTGAAGCAGGAGAATCACTTGAACCCGGGAGGCAGAGGTTGCGGTGAGCCGAGATCACACCATTGCACTCCAGCCTGGGCAACAAGAAACTCTGTCTCAAAAAAAAGAAAAGAAAAGAAAAGAAAAATTATGGCATTTTGTGTTAGTCAAAATAACGTGATCATCACACTTTTTGTTTATACGTAATACAAATAATCACGTTATAATTTTTGTTGTTAAACACATTGACTAGTTAAACCTAACTATGTAATTGTATGTTGCAGCTTTTTGTAAACTTACTTTGCAATCTTTCTCTCTCTCTCTCTCTCTCTCTCTCTCTCTCTTTCTTTCTGGAATCTTGCTCTGTCACTCAGGTTGGAGTGCAATGGCACGATCTCGGCTCACTGTAACCTCTTGTGCCTTAGCCTCCCAAGTGGCTGGGATTACAGGTGTGCACCACCATGCCTGGCTAATCTTTGTATTTTTAGTACAGACAGGGTTTCGCCATGTTGGCCAGGTTAGCCTGGAACTCCCAACCTCAGGTGATCCGCCTGCCTAGGCCTCCCAAAGTGCTGGGATTACAGGTGTTAGCCACCATGCCCAGCCTCTTATTATTTTTATATAGAGGAGCACTGACAAAACCGAAGGGCCTGGGGTCCCTCTCAGCCTCTGAGCGGTCCGGGTGAAGCCCCGGCCTCAATGAGTGCTCTAGCCATGGGTGAGCTGGTCAGGGGCCTGCAGTACCCTTGAGGGGCAGTGGCATCAAGGCCTAAACCTGGCCAGATTCGAGGCCATCGGTCCAATCACCTTCCTCCACACTGGCTGACTTTCACTCACGCCACTTTCAAGCTTTCTTTGGGGACCCCAGATACTCACTGGTAGCAGTTGTTGTTGAATTTGTTGTAGCTAGCAAAAGCCAGCAGGACCCCAAAGCCCGGACCAAGAGAGAAGAAGATCTGAGCAGCTGCATCTATCCACACCTGGAACACAGCAGGGGTAAGGGCCTGGGGTGAGGGGGAGACACAGGCTGACCCTGGCACCAACAGGGTCGTCTCTCCTGCCTCCATGTGGCTAAGTGCAGAGGCAGAAAACCAGCTTTTAAGGCTCATTCCAGGCATAGCCATAAATCAAGTGCCAACAAATGTGATTTCTCTTCCTATCATCTAGGCATAAACCCATCCAGTGGCCTCAACTGTACTTTACTGCTTGTATTTCTTGGTTAAAGTATCATGGCAGACTTGCACAGTAAAGCCACATTTCAGTTGTCCCTACTGTCCTATGTGGAGGAGGACCAGCTTCGTTTAGTAAAATGAGACAGGTACAGATATTTCCCTCATTATCTTACCCCTGTCTCTAGGAGTTTCTGCCAGTTGGGTTTCAAGTAGAAGAGAACACCCCTCCAGGCTCCAGGGAGGGTGGCACCCCTCACCAGCAGGACAGAAAGGATGATATAAGGGAAGGTGGCTGTCACCCACACCACCTGTAAGGAAGAAGGGCGAAAGCATGGGTTATCACCATGCTGTTCCAGGGAGGGGAGGGGAGGGAAACAGCGGAGGGGAGCAGGGGAGGGGAGGGGAGGGAGGTGGGTGGATGGACGTCAGTGTCTCTCATTCTTTTTTTTTTTTTTTTTTTGAGACGGAGTCTCGCTCTGTCGCCCAGGCTGGAGTGCAGTGGCCGGATCTTGGCTCACTGCAAGCTCCGCCTCCTGGGTTTATGCCATTTTCCTGCCTCAGCCTCCCGAGTAGCTGGGACTACAGGCATCCGCCACCTCGCCCGGCTAGTTTGGTTTTTTTTTTGTATTTTTAGTAGAGACGGGGTTTCACTGTGTTAGCCAGGATGGTCTCGATCTCCTGACCTCGTGATCCGCCCGTCTTGGCCTCCCAAAGTGCTGGGATTACAGGCTTGAGCCACCACGCCCAGCCGTGTCTTTTATTCTTGAAGACCTTGGGAAAGGAGGGCAAGGTGGTGTGGCAGAAAGATCACAGCCCTTGGAATCACACAGACAGGATCAGATTCAGGTTGGCCAGTAGAACTACCTCTGAGCCCACTACGCATCTGTAAGGTTGAGGGAGTATCTAGCAGGAAACAATAGCACTGGCCAGTGTATAAAAAGCACTGAACATGGTCCACGATGGGTTTCCAGTAAATTATTGCCACAATTATTAATTGTGGTACTACCGGTTGGTTAAAGGAATTTTGAGAAAAAAAAAATCATGTAATGGTTCTTGGCATTGGCCCATTTCTAGAAAATATTGTTTTTTCTTTTCCTTTTTTTTTTTTTTTTGTGAGACAGAATCTCGCTCTGTTGCCCAGGAGTGTAATGGCATGATCTTGGCTCACAGAAACCTCCACCTCCCAGGTTCAAGTGATTCTCTTGCCTCAGCCTCCCGAGTAACTGGGATTACAGGTGCCTGCCACCACGCCTAGCTATTTTTTTTTTTCTTTGGTGGAGATGAGGTTTTGACATGTTGGCCAGGCTGGTCTTGAACTCCTGGCCTCAAATGATCCACCCATCTCAGCTTCCCAAAGTGCTGGGATTAGAGGCGTGAGCCACCATGCCCAACCCACTTCTAGAATTTTCTAACAAATGTGGTGAAGAGAGAGAGGGTGCATCACAGAATGTGTTTGGTGTGGAAGGAAACAGTGCTGTCTGTCCAGGCTACTGGGTTTTGAGTTTGAGAGCCTGTGGGCCCCTGGGCAGGCCGGGTCAGCAGTCAGAGCCCTCCTCACCTTGCCAGAGGTCTTGACGCCTTTCCAGATGCTGAAGTAGATAACAGTGAAGATCAGCATGATGCAGAGGGCCAGCTGCCAGCTGATGCCCCCCAGGTCCTGGAGCCCCTTAGACCGGTGGATCTGCAGGACGTGGCGCCTGGGGTGAAGGAGAAAGAAAGGCCCGGAGAGGCTCTGGAGAGTGACCTGGGCACATATCTGTGTTGCTCCTTTGAGGGTGCCCAGGACAAATGGACACTGTGCTGCTAGGACCAAGTGGTCACTGAGGCCCAGGAAGAGCTGGGATTGGCCCTGCCTGTCCTGAAGGACCACAAAGCCCATTTGGCTAACACCCCGGGAAGAGTGTTCAACCTCAAGGCAGACTTCCTGGATTCTCCTTTGCTGGCTGGGACCTGAACTCCTTTGCCAATGTGACCGGCTTTTGGGAACATGAGGGATGTGTAAGTGTGGGGAGTCGGCTCTCTTCCCTACCCCAAAGTAGCTCTCTCTTTGGGCTGCCGTTGCCTGAAATTCCAGCATTAAAGAATACTACCTTCCCCAAGCTGCTTCTTCCAAAGGGTAGATGCCACTTATGAAGTTAACACATTAAACCATTTGAATAGTTTTGAACTTTCAAAGTACTAGGATGCTTTGCCTCCATGACATTCGGCTGAGAGGAGGACCCAGAAGAAGGGGAGTAATTTTGGAATGTGAAGGGAGGGACGGGCTTGGGCGCGTTGGAGCAACCTGGCTTGGCACATGAGAAAGTGCAGGGAGGCACAGCAGCGCCAGGCCGTGGAGCACTTGAGGTAGAGTTTCCCAACTCAGAATTCTGCTACTCCCACCCCTGATAGCTTCATCTCTCAGAAATCTGCCAGGAGAGAGGTGGGGAGCCCTTGGCCCTGGCCTTCCTAAGAAGACAAATCCCAGGGGTGTGGCCTGCCCCTAACAGGCCCACCCCTCACTTACATGCACTTACGTGTAAAATTCTTCAGCTGGGGAGGTGGAATGGAGGGTCCAGGTGATGTTGTCCTCAGAGAAGTAATTGGTGCAGTTGCCAGTGTTCCAGGAGTTCTTGCAGCTGGTCCAGGGCAGCTGGTCCGTGAAGGAGGAGATGAGGTAGTATAGCGCCCAGGCCATGATGGTGTTGTAGTAGGAGGCAATGTAAAAGGCAATGATGCAGATGGCATAACCAATCCCTGGGCAGTGGGTGAGACGGGGAGACAGAGGCCGAGTTTAAGGGTGGCCCAATGACAAAAGACTGAAACGCGGCATCGGAAAGCCCCGCAGCCCAGCAGAGGGGTACAGGTGGGTGCCGCCCTCCGTTCCATTTCAAGGACTCCAGGCCACCACGGGAAAAGTGGCCCTGCCGTGAGTCACTCATATGTATTTGCAAGGTAACATGTTTTAGAAAATGTGTACATGTCTTGCTAATGCTTTAAAATGTTTACATTCGTTTACTTCTCATTGCCATTTATTCTGTTTCTCTTTAACCATTTCACACCACTTACACAGTCAAAGCCTTAATTACTCAAGCCATCTCCTAAGGCCTGACTGATTCCAGGAGAAGGTCCCCAGCTCCCACCCACTGATGGAAATCCCTTCCTGAGAGGCTCCACTAACCCACCCCACCAAGCCCTTCAGTTACCTTTGAAAATCGGGCAGATTTTCCTCCATATTGAAATGCATCCATTTCGGTGGTACTGTCCCAGCGCGAGCTCCATGTAAAAGAGCGGGATTCCCCCAAAAATGGCCATGATGGTGTAGGGGAGGAGGAATGCCCCTGAGGCAGATGAAAGACAACTTCACTTCCTGCCCACATCTGTCCCAGGATAGCCCAACCCATCTGTGACTCTGAGAATCACAGTCGCCAGATGATGTGAGTGTCACGGAGCCACCCTGGGCTGAGCGGCCTCACGGTATGCTCCTCTGGTCTTACTGCATTGCCAGAAGCAGTCGTAGGGGGAGCGCCATGACTAAAATGAGGTTTCAGAGGAGGCCAAGAGACCAATTGGGAAGAAAGCCGGGTTTGGGAGTCAACAGAACTGACTGCCTGGAGAACTGCCTTCTGACTGCCTGGAGAACCCTGGGCCACTTCCCCTCTCTGAGCCCCAGTTTCCTCCCTATAAAAGAACACAGTTGAGGAGAGCTGAGTTTCCCAAATGTAGCCACGCATCATAGTCACCTAGATTCCTGGGTCTACCCCAGACCTCCTGAAGCAGAATCTCCAAGCATGGGTACAACACAAAACTTGTGTTCAAGCTCCCTAAGGTAATTCTGATGCAACCAGTACCTGGGATCCTTGGAACAGATCACCTGTGACAATCTGTAGCAACAGCTGCAACACCTGTGAGTCACCGAATCAGTATCTTTGTTCATCAGTATTGTCTATGGCTCCAGACACACGGTTATTGATATTTGGCTACACTTCCATAATTCCACTGAGCCGGAACGCTCCCTGACAAGCGCCGTTTGCAGGAGGGGCTGGACAGGGTAGTTTTCACAGAACAGGAAAGCACAGAGCTGCTACCTAACTGGAGATGCTGGTGTCTCCTGGATCTTGTGGCTGAGGCTGAATTTAAAAATATCAAGTTGGGGAATGTTCACCTGCAGCCTGAGTTTTTAGCCTAAAGTGGGGGTCAGCTGTGATTTTTCCCTGATAATTTTACCTGCTGTAAAATGCTCTGAACCCAGAAACCTGAGGTCCATGCAAGTCATAAAGGTCCACGTAATTTACAGTCACACTGGGTAAGGCTGGCTCGAGAATAAAACCATGTGTTCTCGTGACGGCCTTCCTCCAAAGAACCTGCTTGATCAGCTTTACGCTGGGGAATGAGTGTAAGGGAAACGTCACCAGTGACCCATCCCCTTACATAATGCTCAGGCTAAAGGTGAGTCCTCTGGAGCAGGAGATAAGGTGATTATGACTTTTGCTCCTCCTAGGCAGGAAGCTCTGAACTTCCCGGGGGCCCCCTGGAACTACCTTTGTAGCTGCACGGACAGAAATCCTTAAAAGAGACAGTAAATCCAGGCCATTCTGTGTTAGGTCACGGGAGAAGTGAGAGTGACACAAATGGATGATCCCCAAACCTCTTTTTAACTGCCCTCCCAAATCTGTTGTCAGAGCTTCCAACAAAATCAAGCTTGATTCATTTGACACCCACTTCTTGTTATTTTCCTGTGCTGATAACAAGTCCAGAGGCCCCAAACCCACTCACTTTCCCCCACTGCTCCGCTCTCCCCCAGGTTCCCATCTTCAGGCCTACAGTCAGCTACTATTTTTGATAATCTATAAGTTACCTACTTGATAGGCTTTAGGGGTACAAGGAACAAGATAGGGCCTCTGGCCTCAAAAATCTAACATCCCAGGGGGAGATAGGAGGGCCAGCCATTCGTATTTTGAGGTTGGCATTAATGTCATGCTGTGAATCTAATCCAGCTTAAATTCTGCCCAGACTGGTAATTAAGACTCTGGACCTACGTTGATGCCCTTCTCTGATCTCACACGGGCCCAAAGGATCAGAAGCATCTGGGACGCTGAAGCAACCTCCAAATTTTCCCTTACGCAGGCCTACCCTTCTGGACTCTTCCCAGCAGAACTTGCCAGCAGGAGTGAAGGGACTCAGCACAGGGCTGATGGCCATTCCCTCACTGCTAGCTGAGGGAGGACAGAGCCTGGAGAATGCAGGATGAGAAGGCGGCCCTTCAGTAAATGGAGTGCTAATGATGCTAGAGATCTGTGAGGTCAGGCTTGCGAGGGCTTCACCCAGCTTCAACCCGGAGAGCCTCAGACACACTCCCTTCAGCTTTTGGCTTGCTGGAGATTTGACTTCTCTTTTCTTTTCTTTTCTTTTCTTTTCTTTTCTTTTTTTTTTTTTTTTTGAGACAGAGTCTAGCTCTGTCACCCAGGCTGGAGTGCAGTGGCATCATCTTGGCTCACTGCAACCTCCACCTCCCAGGTTCATGTGATTCTCCTGCCTCAGCCTCCCAAGTAGCTGGGACTACAGGGGCCCACCACCATACCCAGCTAATTTTTATACTTTTAGTGAAGATGGGGTTTTGCCATGTTGGCAAGGCTGGTCTTGAACTCCTGACCTCAGGTGATCCACCTGCCTGAGCCTCCCAAAGTTCTGGGATTACAGGCATGAGACACCATGCCTGGCGAGATTTGACTTTTCGACCAGCTCGAAAGTCTAAGCCATCATGTTCCCAGACTTACACCAGTGAAGACTGAAAAGATGTGATCTGTGTTCTGGCCTCTCAAGAGGACCTACAGCCCACCCCAGGTTGCAGCCCACCCGGGTCACAGCCTACCCGGGTCTCAGCCCACCCCGGCTCACAGCCCACCCCAGGTCACAGCCTCTACTCGCAGCCTGTGATACTGACCTCCTCCATTCTGGTAACATATGTAGGGGAAGCGCCAGACATTGCCCAGGTCCACAGCATAGCCAATGACTGAGAGGAGGAAATCCACCTTCTTGCCCCAGGTCTCCCGTTCCCCTTGATGAAGCTCAGCCACTAGGGTGGTGGTGGCCGCCGGGATAGAGTGCCGTGTATCGTCTCCCGTACCAGGACTTGGAACTGCTGAGTATCCATTGGATATTTGCCCGGACTCCACTTTGTCCCCTGGGGTGGGAACAACCTTCTGTAGAACTCCATTTTCCTGACAGTCTTCTCCATCCTTACACGCTGAGAGCTGCTTCTGAGAATTTAAGGGCATGGTCTCCATCCTGCTGGTTAGTAAATGGCACTGATGTCCATCTGCCAAGGATCCCAACTGAACTCTGGGTGCTTGGATTTGTGGATCACCTCCGAGCTTTCTATCGTCGGGATTGACACGTCAGGATTGACTCTGTTGGAAAGAAACACAGAGGAAGGAGAATAAAGTTAGACATTTTACTCGTCTTTGGTATTAACTCATCATACATCTTAAACTACGTTAGCTAACACGATTACAAATGCATCTGTTAAATGTGAGACATCCTATTTGCTACATGGCAGTCCATAAAATCAACTAAATTTCTCAACCTATACAGGGCATCAAATTACAATCAAATAATTTCAAAAGGAAACAACAAAACCAACAAAAATAGATAGCAAATCACCAAGTTTTGCACAGGCTGGACTGGAGAGTAAAGCACTCGCTTCCCTTTGAGCTACTGGAATCTCACCTTATGGTTTGCCAGCAGCTCAGAAGAACGTGAGGGAGGCTCCGAAGTGTCACAGAGCACCCCCTTTGTCTTGGATGCCATGTTGGGGAAACAATGACAAGCAAAGGCGTTTCTGCCTTTCAGTAGGCAGGACAGTCCTCGCCAGCATTTAAGCTGCACACCCAAAGTTACATTTTGTATCAACTACAGACACGATTTTAAAAGGATAAAAGCAAAGGACAGAGGTGAAAAGGCCTCCCTTTGTGAGGCACCCCAGCTCCTTAGCTATGTACTCTGTCACTCGTCTTTTAACCCCTAGGAAGGTTGGGGCAGCTTTGAGCTGCCTCCAGATGTGTCCAGTCTATCTGCACATGGCCTTTCTGCGTTCCCATTATGCATTTGCAAGCCCGACTGGTCCTTAAACGGCACTGCTGCTCACCATTTACTCTTCTTGCCACTTGCCAGCAACTCCTGTGGCTAAGCCCCTTGTTATTCTGCAATAGCGGGCAAGCAAGGTCGCCCTGCCTCCAGGAGACCCAGGGAGAAGAGCGTGCAGGTTACCGACGCTGGAGTGGCTGGTGTCGCCGTCCCCCTGCGCCTCCATCGGGAGGGCCCAGCTGGGGCTGCTGTGCCTTCACTTCACCCCCGTGGCCTGGGCGCAGGGAAGTCAGCTCAGCTCTGAATTGAAGTCTGAGTCGTCAAACATGGGGTAGAAATTTGAGCCCTTTTGGACTTTAAACCTATGGCCTGTTATAAAGTTGTAAGCAGCAGTTGTAAGACGGTTCGACTGCTCACTCTGTTTCTTCTGGGCCTGAGCTTTTCACACTCTTGAAACAGTTTGGGAGTTGAAATATGTTTCTGCCTAGCTGAGATGACACTGGACACTTCTAGAAAAGATAGCCAGGGATGGACTATTTATAACTGCAATGATCTGAGGCTAACCCTCCAGATCCAACAGTTAGGAGGATGGCTAGGGACTGGCTAATAGAAACGGCACATGGTGTCTCCTGCCTACTTGGGGTTTTCGGTGACTGCAACTTAACTGTCTACACACGTGAAGACAAAAACATAGTAAGTGAAAAATCAGGACACAAAATAGTAGCTTCACATGGATGACTATGGTTATAAATATGAGCAAGGATTAGACAAGAACACCAGGGAATGTCAGTCACTAGGGTTGTGCGTCTGCTGCGTTTTCTCTGCAAAGTGGAAAATAAAAATTTTAAAGGGATTGATAGTTGCCAAAAATATCTACAGCAACAAGGGATAAATCAGCTCCATGTAGCCAGGGGGTGTGTGTGTGTAAGGGGGGGTAGATGTCTTGGGCTGTACCCCACTGTTTGGGCCCTCCGCCACCCACCCCAGGCTCAAAGATGTAAACACCACTCAGAAGGGTATGAGTTTCTGACAAGAGCAATCTCACCATTCCGCTCACCATCTATGCTACTGTCTGGCCTTGGCCTCCCCCTGCCTCCCCCTTCCTTGGGCCCTCAACTAGGCTTGATAGGCTTTTAAAATAACCACACATGCCCTCACCCGCCACAGGTAACCATTTTACCAGGCCAACGGATATGATTATTTTATTACATGATGAGATGTCAACGTATTTAAATATTCAGCTAAATTAAACCTGAACTTGGTGGTCAATGGTTGTGTTGTTTAAGAAGGCCTCTGTACTTCCCTCCGGCCTATATCAATTACATGTTTTGCACGTTTAACAACCGACGAACTTGAAGGCCAAATGGCAGGGAGGAAGAGCTTTTCCCTGTGCGGCCGGAGGGCACCAAGCTGACAGAGCTGCCCCACCCCTTGCTTTTCCTCCGGCTGGCCTTCCAAAATTTTTTTTTTTTTTTTTGAGACAGAGACTTGCTGTGTCGCCCACGCTGGTGTTCAGTGGCACAATTTTGGCTCACTGCAACTTCTGCCTCCCGGGTTCAAGCAATTCTCATGCCCCAGCCTCCGAGTAGCTGAGACTACAGGTGCGTTCCACCATGCCTGGCTCATTTTTATATTTTTAGTAGAGACGGGGTTTCACTATGTTGGTCAGGACGGTCTCGAACTCCTGACCTCACATGATCCACCCGCCTCGGCCTCCCAAAGAGCTGGGATTACAGGTGTGAGCCACCACACCCAGCCTGGCCCCACAGTTTTCTGCAAGAACCTCTTCTATTTTCAGTACTGCCACTTTCCTCTCACTTGAACAGAAGCTCCAATTGCATCACCCAATCTTTCCCTGGCCTCTCTACCCAGGCCCAGAGGGTCTACGGAAGGGAAACTAGGTCCATCTCAGAAGCAATACTTTGGGGAGAGGAAATAAACATTTAGCCACAGCAGTGAGCAGTTATGCTTCTGCCTCAGGGGCCAAATGATTTGTTCTGGATTTCGTTTACCTTCTCCCTTGAGGCATCCTGCAGAGAGGGTAGAAAATGGGCCGGGCGCGGTGGCTCAAGCCTGTAATCCCAGCACTTTGGGAGGCCGAGACGGGCGGATCACGAGGTCAGGAGTTCGAGACCATCCTGGCTAACACGGTGAAACCCCGTCTCTACTAAAAAATACGAAAAACTAGCCGGGCGAGGTGGCAGGCGCCTGTAGTCCCGGCTACTCGGGAGGCTGAGGCAGGAGAATGGCGTAAAAACCCGGGAGGCGGAGCTTGCAGTGAGCTGAGATCTGGCCACTGCACTCCAGCCTGGGCGACACAGCGAGACTCCGTCTCAAAAAAAAAAAAAAAAAAAAAAAGAAAATGGGTTCAGGTAGGTAGACTTTGGGGGACAACCTGTGTTCTCGGGAGTCCTCAGGGCTTCAGCCCCGAAGGCATCCAGTCCTGAATTCCTGGCGACTATGACGAGCAGCTCCTGGAAGAGTAATACACTGTTTCTGTGTGTTCTGAGCCGTTACAGAGGTCTTGTTTCCTGAAATATCCCCTAGTTCTTTTTAATTTTTTTAATTAAAAAATTTTATATCCATAGGCTGAAGTGGCCTCAGTGCAAGAAAACCCAGAGCATCCCTCAGACAACTCATGCCCGGGCAGCCTCTCCCCAGAGGCTGTCTCTCTCTATCCAGTGGTGCTTTCTGGGGTTCTCCTACTGAGCCCCCACCCCTCATCACAGAATCTGGGATGCAAACAGAAAGTTACAGCCACTCAAAGGAGACACACATCTCCTTTTCTTAACTCACTCCTCTGCCTCTGCCAGGTAGAGGAAAACTCCTCTCGGTGACTAACCGGGTCGGCTAGGAGCAGATGCCATGTGCCTGGGGCCCTTTCTGCCTGCAAGCTCCTGCCTGTGGAGCCCCAGACTCTCTTCTCATTTTTTTTTCTGATTCTGCAGAGCCCTGGCTGGCTTTTTCTATCAAGACTTGCACATAACAATGGCTGAAAACAAACTGGCCCAGCAATAGAGAAGTGTGAGTTGTTAAGAAGGTTGGTTTCTGAGAATGCCCTCTTCTAAGCTTTCTTTTTTTAAAAGGTATTTTTATCCTGCTGGGTGGAAAGATTGCAAACGAAGTCCATGTTACAGCTGTGACCTTCTCCAGGCAGCCTCTGAGTTTCTCCATGGCCAGAAAAAGCCCCCGAAGGAAGCCTTCCTTTGCATCTTGGATGTGTGCTGTTGTTCCAGGTTGCGCTGGTGACAGGCTGAGGGTGGTGCCACGGACCCCATCTCTGCAGTGGGATGACAGCTGGCAGACAGGAGCCTCGCCCCCCAGGTCTCTGTACATGAGGGGTGCAGTTGACCAGCCAATGGGCGTGGTTGACTTTCTCTTCACTCTCCTGAAGTTAATGCACTCCATTTCCCCAATCCCTGACTCCAAGTAAAAAAGGAGTGTTTCTATTTAAACTTCTCCTGATCAAATCTCCATTCCTCTTTCCACACACTCTGTCTCTATAGCCAGGAGCAACCGGTACCTGAACAAGCATGCAATCATCATGACTGGTCATAAACACCCAGCCCTTTGGAAATGCCTGTGACATTCCATCTGCTTGAAGTCCATCAGTGCCTTCTAAGCAGAAAGACACTACAGAAATGTTGAACTTTGACTTCATGCGTCAAGATCAAAGTGAGTTCATTTCTCAGGAAACTCAACTTTCTTTTTCAAAACAAACAAAAACAAATGAACTGTGGGTTTAACGCTGATGAGATAGGATTAGTTACAGGTCATAGAGGCAACTGGTAGTTAGTATTCTCTATTCAGAGGGAGGCCAAAGTTCCCAGGGCATCTCCCATGGGTGGTGGGAATTGCAGAATGCTGGTGCCGCCCGGAGCAGTAAACATGGAATCTGGCCCTCTCCACGGAGAAGTACTCCTTCAGCAAAGATGTGCGCAGGCCCACATGTGCTAGGCTCCTCAGGAACGAGGCAGGCAGGCCGGGCCGGGTGACTCACCACTGCAATCCCAGCACTTTGGGAGGCCAAGGGGGGCGGATCACCTGAGGTCAGGAGTTTGAGACCAGCCTAGCCAGCATGGTGAAATCCTGTCTCTACTAAAAATACAAAAAGTAGCTGGGTATGGTGGCGGGCACCTGTAATCTCAGCTACTTGTGAGGCTGAGGCAGGAGAATTGCTTGAACCCAGGAGGCGGAGGTTGCAGTGAGCCAAGATCCAGCCACTACACTCCAGCCTGGGTGACAAGAGTGAAACTCTGTTTCAAATAAATACATACATACATACATACAAAAATTAGCCAGGCGTGATGGTGCATGTCTGTAATCTCAGCTACTCAGAAGGCTGATGCATGAGAATCGCCTGAACCTGGGAGGCAGAGGTTACAGTGAACTGAACTGCGCTCCAGCCTGGGCGACAGAGTGAGACTCTGTCTCAAAAAAAAAAAAAAAAAAAGAAAGAAAGAAAGAAAAAAGAAACAACAGGCGCAGTCCTGCCTGCATGGTGTCCACAGGCCAAGCCCAAAATCTGAAAAGGAAGACCCATTGCTAGGAAAAACACGATGCTTCTGGAGAGAGGCTTGGTGCTGCCGCACATCCCGTGGTGAAGGGTGGCTGCCGCTGGCTTGCCGCGGCATGTTTAGATAGCTCACATGTTTTGCAACCACAGTTGCTCCACGCTTTAAGTATTCTTTTGCTGCTATTGCACAGTTTCTGTCACAGGACCTCGGCTTTCGGCTGATCCTTCCTTGCAGGCTCCGCAGTGTAAAATGGAGGCTCACGTTTGCGTCTGCGGAAGGCACCGCTGTGTTCCAGAAGTGTGCAGGGTCACAGGGGCACAGGTTGGAAGCCATAGGGACTCCTGGCTTGCCTTTCCAATGAATTGAAGAGACTTCATGATAGAAATGAAGAGAATAGAGAAAATCTGCTTGTTTTTTTGGGCAAAAAGGGTAGAAATGAACTCCACTATCACAGCCATCTTCTTATCCAAAGGATTCCTTATATGACAGAGTCAAACAGCTTCGTGGTTTTTCTGTTTGTTTGTTGTTTGTTTGTTGTCGTTGTTGTTGTTAAGAGACAGGGTCTTGCTCTGTCATCCATGTTGGAGTGCAGGGGCACGATCACGGCTCTCTGCAGCCTCAACCTCCCGGGCTCAAGGAATCCTCCCACCTCAGGCTCCCGAGTAGCTGAGATTACAGGTGTGTGCCACCATACCCAGCTAATTTTTTGTACTTTTTTCAAAGACGGGGTTTCATCATGTTGCCCAGGTTGGTCTTGAACTCCTGGCCTATAAGCGATCCTCCTGCCTTGGCCTCCCAAAGTGCTGGGATTACAGGCATGATCCACTGCACCCAGCCTGGTTTAATTTTTTGGAGAGGAATTAAGTAGGATAAAATTCTCAGGGCCATTTGGGCCTGTTACCATGAGAAAGGAAAAGAATCTCTGTCCAGAACTTTCCCTGCCTGGGAGAGGATAGCCCTGGGCTTCTCTCTACACAGAGTATAAAATCTAGAGGATTTGCCCCTTGTGATGGGGTTAAGATCCCCCCGAGAGGCTGGCCAAAAGGACACTGGATTAATTTTGACTTTACTAGAAAGAAATGAATTTGGCATAGCAGACATGAACAGTCTCCTCCAGTGAACATAAACGGTCAAGCCCAGACTAACTTCCTTCCAGAGTCATCCTTCATTAGTTCCTGTGTTCATAACCCATAGCTCTCCTTTCTGTTTCAGGTCTGCACTGGAAGCCCTGGTCCACCACTTACTGGCTGTGTGACTTTGAGTAGGTCACTTAACCTCTCTTAGCTTCCATTTCCTCCTGTGTAAAAGCAGACTGTTAAAACTGCTACTTCCTAAAGGCTGTCATGGGAATTAAAGTATGACACATGCTTAACTCAGGGTCTAGCACAGGGAAGCATCAATCAATGACAGTGAGTTGATGTCAGTATCACCACCACACATCCGCAACCCATTCTGCCTTTCTATTTCACACCCTAGTCAGGGAAACTAAGGCCCACGAGACTTGAGATTTAAGTGATCTCTGGCTCCCAGCACGGGCCTCAATGGGTCATGCTTGTTTCTCTCAATCAGTGCTTAGGGCCACCTGGGAAACAGACTCCTGGGCTGCTCTCCCAGAGATTCTAATTCAAGAGATCCACGTGGGCACTCAGGGATCTGCAGTTTTTAACAAATACTGCAGGTTACTAAGGGGCCAGTAGGCACCAACAGTGCCGTGTGCGTCCCCACCCTGTAGCTTCCCTTCCTCTAATTATCCTGCACCCTCCAAGGCCTGGCATAAACTTCTATCCACCTCCTCTCACCACTCCAGCCCAAGATACACTCTTTCTACTCGATTCTCATTTGTCACTCGCCATTGATTACCAGGTATCATTAGTTATCCTTTTAAGTACATTTGCTTTGTGTTCCTCTGGAAGCAGGGGCTATGGCTGCACGTCCCTGAGTCCAAATACTTGC
Source organism: Theropithecus gelada (assembly GCF_003255815.1). NCBI lineage: Eukaryota > Metazoa > Chordata > Mammalia > Primates > Cercopithecidae > Theropithecus > Theropithecus gelada. Next base: position 3,842,290 of record NC_037684.1, read on the forward strand.
AGACTGGAGCAGGCCCTGTACAGTTCTCAGCACGGAGGGCTTGTTTTCGGTTTCCTGGCTGGGCAAGGGTGTCAACAGATTTGAGCTCCATGTGAGGTGCTGCTCTTTCTCTCCTCCCTGGAGTTAAGTCAAATGGGATCAGGGTTCTATTCTAAGGGACCCTACCCCTCCCTGCCCCTCCCGCCAGGAAGACTGGCATGCATCTTGGTAGCAGAGGAGGAGGGCTGCCTTAAAATCATTTTCATGGACTATGGACAGGAAGAGACTGGCATGCCTAGGATTAAAGAGCCCAGGACGGGCTTTCAGACTTTGAAACAAGTACTGGCAGGCACACCCATCAGCGGCCTGGGCTCCGAATGTTCATCTGTGAGCTGGTGGTTTGGAACTTAGAATATGTTTCCCACCCACAGAAATAAACGTGGTAAACTAAAGCATCTGAAATGAAAGCTGTGATGAACACAGCATTGTTAAGTGCTACAAGACGGTGTAGGGGTGGGGAGGGGGTTGACAATGAGACTGATCCGAAGTTCGTTCTTTCTTTATTTTAACCTTCTTTTTGGTTCTTAAGGAAAACTAAATTTAAGGAAAGAAGAACAAGGAGCAGGGAGATCCTTGTACAGATTCCATGGAGGTGTCTTTTAGGCACTTTCGAGGTCTTTAGTTTTGTTTGTTGTTCAATTTAAAAATACACAACAGAGATGAGGTCTCCCTATGTTGCCCAGGCTGGTCTCGAACTCCTGGACTCCAGTAATCCTCCTGCCTCAGCCTCCCAAAGTGCTGGGATTACAGGCATAAGCCACTGCACCCAGCCCAAGTTCTTTAGAAGTTGATGACATGGGCCAGGTGCAGTGGCTCATGCCTGTAATCCCATCACTTTGGGAGGCCGAGGCGGGTGGATTACCTGAGGTCAGGAGTTTGAGACTAGCCTGATCAACATGGAGAAACCCCGTATCTACTAAAAATACAAAAATTATCCAGGCGTGATGGCGCATGCCTGTAATCCCAGCTACTTGGGAGGCTGAGGCAGGACAATCGCTTAAACCCAGGAGGCAGAGGCTGTGGCGAGCTGAGATCGGGCCATTGCACTCCAGCCTGGGCAACAAGAGCAAAACTCCATCTCAAAAAAAAAAAAGAAAAAAAAGAAAAAAGAAGAAGAAGTTGATGACATGAATTACTTGTGACACATAATTTCACAACTTACAACTTTTTGCAGAAAACAAAACTGCTTTTACTCTGTTACTATAGTATATTTAAATGTGGACGAGGCTGGGAAAGAGACTTGAGAAACTCAAAACAGGTGATGTGTTAGATTAAGCAGGATTACGAGTGTCACTTACACCTTCTAAACACTCCTTTACTGTTGTGATAAATACAATTTATGCAATAAGTAAAAATCAAGATAAAACACATGGGAACATGTCCACACACAGCTTCTCTTTTCCTTTGTACGGGTATATTACTAAGATTACCTTTGTGTAAAACAGACATGATTGGGCCCACAAAGGGACCCAAGACAGGGAGAAGAGGGAAAAAGCCCCAGGGAGAGGGTGCTATGAAATAAGGGTGGATTTACCTGTGGCTGCTTAGCAAGGTGGAAGAGGGAAGCGGGGAAAAACAGGTTTGAAGTGGAATTACAAAATAAAATGGGAGTGGAGAAGAGAAAAGAGAGGAGAAACTGGCCCATTTCTCTGGGCAGGGCATGGAGGGGAGAAGGAGAGGTGAGGTCAGGTGAGGTGAGGCTGCTGGAGGAGAGGGGTGCATCCAGGTGGAGAGGGGGCGTGGAGGCCACGTGCGGCCACCTCTTCAGCCACAAGGTGTTTGGAGTTTGGGTGTTGCTGCTCAACGGTGCCTCTACTCTTAGGTCAAACATTTCTGAGATGTGCTTTAGTGTGAGTCACACAGTTGGGGACACTCAAGAAAAATCAGTTCATCCTCACACACCATTGCACCAATCTAGTTCTCAGATATGCACTGAGATGAGGGCAAGAAAAGCTTTCTGACCCCTAGTTTACAGTCTCACAAAGTAACACTGTAAGCTAAAAAGGACATCACTGAGACAGTGGGGGAAATGGGAATATGAGCTGTATGTGTGATAATAGTATTGTATCCATCTCCAGTTTCCCCAGCATGAACATGGCGCTGTGGTTATGTACCAGAAGGTCCTTGTTTGTTGGAAATGTATGCTGAAGTATTTAAGGAAGAAGTATCTGGAAGTCTGCAAACTCTCAAAGGTTCAACTATATATATTAGTTGAACCTATATATATATAGAGTGTATATATATCTGTATATATACAGATATACACTATATATATCTGTATGTACAGATTATATATACTATATATCTATATATACATGATATATGGCTGTATGTATATATACAAATATATAAAAGGCATAATAATATTAATGATCTTACATATTACACATATCAAATTATACATATACTGCATATGCAAAAATTAGATCTATGCATAATTAGAGTGACTTTGTACACAAATTGGCAAAATGTTAACTGGGGAAAATGGACCGTATCTCTGATTTTTCAGTTGAACATTTTCAAAAGAAAAAATAATTCTAGCCCTCAGCCAGTGCTGGGAAACTTCCAGTCAGCCAAAGCTCCCTGCTGGCCAGAATAGCTTATCTCCCCTCTCCCCTCCAGGCTCCTCCCTCTCTGTTCCTTCGGCCCAGCTCCCCTCCCCTGAAACACGGGAAAGGGCCAGCTAATTTGATTCGCCTTTTAAAGACGACATGCCCACCATTACGGAGGGAAGAGAAGAGAGTGAAAGTACAAGAGTCTCAAGTTCCAGGCCTGGCTCTGTCCTCATGAGCTGTGGGCGAGCTCGAGCCAGCCACACACAGAGCTACGGGGAGCAGAACCCCTCCCTGGTCCTTCCGGGTCTCACACTCTCTAATTCTTGGCCCCTTAGAGAAAACAAATCGGCTTATTTTATTCGACAGTTCAGTAACAAAGGAAATGAAATGCACTTTTTTCCTGGTATCCACACAGAAAGATCACAGCAAAACCCAGGATGGCAAAGGCCTACGTACTTGCCCCCTCCCACCGGCTGCCCACCCAGCCTGGGGCTCTGGGCTCTCCCGAAGCACACAACGGGCTCGCTGTGTCCCCAACGTGGCTGAGAAGTGCTTGCCCAGATCACCACCTGGTCTCGTCACAACCCCTCCTGTCACCTCTGCCCTCCCTACCTCAAATAATGTACCTGAAGAACTTGACTTCACCATCCCAGGAGACCCTCCCAGGAGACAGACCCGTCTGTCACTCCTCAGTACCTGAAGGCCCTGGGACATTGCCTCTGTGTCTCCACATCACTGGGGTGCGTCTCTCCTTTTGCAGCCCAGGGGCTTCTGGGATTAATGGAGGTCCATCTAGTCCTGGGTGCTAAAGAGCCTGTGGCTTAAATCCCATTAACAAATCCCTTTGGTTCACAGTTGGGATGGAAGCTGGGGAGCTGCTGCCAGGTTCCAGGGGGGCCAAAGGAAAGATGGAAATAATAATAAGACAGTCAGACTGCCTCACACCCACTTTATCACTACTCATTTTGTCACCTCATTAGACACAGGGCTGGGAAAACACTTGCTCCCATTTAAAAGCACGTTGTTGACATTCAGTAAATGAGCCTTTATCTTCCCAGTCACCCAGAGCGAACAAAAGTCAGGCTGAAGGGACCAGCCGCTGCAGAGACCAACATTTCTGAATGTGAACCAAAGTCAGCACGGTGAGCTCCACCTGGAAACACGGGGCTGTGCAGGCCGATGGTGGAGCCCGTGCACACCCTAGAAGAGCAATTTGCCTTTCTGCTCAGGGAAGATCATTGATGCCAGGTTTCTATGAAAGGCTAGTTTCATGTTTTCCCCTGGATTCCTCCTAGAAAGATGGGAGTTTTCTTTCCTTGGAATGTCATTTTGCCTGGTTAAGCCCAGAAACAGATTCTCTGTAAGAGCAAGGGAGTGTGCCTCACTTGTCCCAAGTGTGGACAAACAGGCACTTTTATGAGAGGTTTTGCTCCACACCCACGTATATTCCATGAACACTGCAAACCTCAGGGGAGTGCAGGCGGCTGTCAGTAGCCCAGGGACTGGACAGGAAAATCGGCGCAGCCCAAATTTGTGCTGCCTGGGGGCTGTTTCTACCTCACCACACCCTGGGCATCTTGCAAAGGGCATTTGGGCAGCTGGGGGGTTATTGGGCCCCTGTTGGTTGGATGTGGTTAAGGTGCCGGGCTTAACTCACTTACGTGTGTCAGAGTGTGCACAGCCTCTGCCTTAGAGTGAAACCCGAGGGGATCCCCAGGAGACCCTGATTTGAAGGTGATCTCTGGGTAGAGAGTACTAGCCCTGCAGCATTTTTGCACCATCGTTTCAACTCGTGTTTTCTTCAAGTGGAGAGGTTAGGGTTACGGTTGCAGAGTGAGTTGGAGGGGATTTGGACATCGTGTTAGGCAGGCCTCCTCATAGCCCCTCATTTAGAGCTGAGGACCACGAGGAGCTGATGTGTTACTGGGAATAACTAAGGTCTGAGTTACCTTCTCAACAACAGCCAAAAATGACTGTATAATGTTTGCTCTGACTGTCCAGACATCTTTAGAAAAAGTCAAGTCATGACCATATCCTGTTGATTCATGAAGCCAAATTAAAATTAAGCTTCTTCAGGAAACCCTGCCTTCTATGTTCTCTCCAATTATACCATTCATTCCACAAGTAGGAAGCAGAAGGAGCCGCTACGTATTGGCTTAATGTCTGGAGTTACCTGTGTTTCTGTTTGGCAGGGGACATCCAGGGTGTTTGGGAAGCAAGCACCTGCTATAAGAAAGAGACTGATCCATGCTCCTAACCCCCCCTCCAGCCAAGCATCCCCATTCTTCAGGCACCTCACCCATTTGCAAAACTCTTCAACATGCCTCTCCAAGTTTCATCAAAATGCTCAGACGACTCTAAACATCCCCCAAGAGGAATTCCTGAGGTCTTTCGGATTCCATTAAAACATCAACATTATTCCCTCTATCCCACTCCTAGTATACATATATTTCTTAAACAACCAGATTGGAAAAAATGTGTTTGAATATCTGTGTTGGTGGTTACATCTCTGAGAGGTCTTAGATGGATCACCAGAGTGTTGAGGGAACTTTTGATTAACTGTGAAACAGTTCCAATCTGTTCTTTAGTGGGAAAAAGAAAGAAAGAAAATAGAAAAGCCCATGCCCCAAGTGGCTTGCTCAATTTACACAAACTTCCTAAGAACCTGCCTCTCACTCATCCATGCTGGAACGGTCACTGCAACCCGAGTGCGTGCTAGGAAAACCCAAACCCTGGGGCCTCAGTGGCTTCACAGAAGCAAGTAATGGGACAAAGAGTCAAAGCTGTGTGCTCCCTGCCCGCCTAAAAACCCAACACTGACGCTGCCCACAGTTCTCTGTTTCATTAAACACAAGTCCCAATGTCACCTTCTTAGACATTTTTCCTATGTAACTGAAGGCAAAACACATTAAATATTTGATCTCGTCTTCCTATGATGAGAGTTAGCTAGCAGGCTCATAAATAATCCATTGACCTGGTTCACTTTTCTGGACAAAACTGATCGTAAAAATACACACACAAAGCCTTTGCAATGTCTGATTCAGAAAGTCTACCCCTCTCAAATTCTTCACAGTCCCAAATGGAAAAGGAACAATTCAATATGCAAAAGCCCCAGTTCAGAAGAAAATCTGCTCCTTAGCCCGAGACCCAAATCCACTCTCGAGCTCCAGAGAGCTTTTTTTTTTTCAAGAACAAATTTGAATGTACACAATTTTCAAGCAAATGATGGTTATACCCTTCAACCATGCAGCACAATCATTGCAGTTGGAGTTACGCATAAATTCTGAATGGCCTGTGAGATGTCTGAGCGCGCCTCAGCTCTGACAGTGAAACCACCCAAGCGCGCGGAGACTGGGCCCACTTAAGCGCCACTCAGAGATTTCTCTAGCTATCCGGGCATTTGTGTCAACCAGAACTCTCCCTTTGCATAAAGCCACCTGCACGCGATGACAGTAAAGATCAAACCTAAACCATGAGTTGAAACGAAAGCAACTTTTCCCAAAGCGCAGGACAGCACTTTGCTCAAGACCCTCTTTAAGGGGTCTTTCGGGGGTCCTCAAGAGGTTGCAAAGCCACTGCAACCACAAAGAAACCCCCTACGCCCGCCCCCCAGGCTCCTTTCAGCACTCCACGTTCCTCGTCCCCCACCCCGGCCGGTCCGCTTCAGCTCTGGCTCTTGCTGAGCTTGGAGGGCGCAGGGCCAGGATCCGGCGCCCACCGCTGGGGCGCATACACGTCCTCGCCTCCTCGCCTCCTCGCCTGGCGGTGAGGCGCAGCGGTTCTCTCCCCCTCCCTGAGGTGGGGAAGAAGTTCTGGAAAGAAACGTGGGTTCGAGGCGGAGAGGAAAAGCGGACCCACCTGCAGGGCTGTGCCGGGAGGCTGGTCCCGGGCTGGGGAGACGGCCGGGCCTCGCGCCCTCGAGGCACCGGGCAGCGCTGGCTGTGCGGAGGGGCGCCCGCGCGGCCGTATTTGTACCCGCGGCTCCTCACATGGTCTGATCTCTAGATAGCCGCCGCCAAAGAGCTCTTGAAGAATTTTTGCGTCACTTTGAGGCGAATAAACTTAATGCTTCCCCGCTCCCGCTGGATAGAGTTGCGCTCGCCCGGGAGGGGCCGCGCTACTGGGCGGAGTGCGCGCCCGACCCCAGCGCCAGGAGGGGAGGGACCCCCGACACACACACGCTAGCAGGGAGGAGCGGAGCGCGGAGCGCGGAGCAGCAGGCAGGGTAGGGCAGGGCCGAGCGAGGAATCCTGACTTTCCTGCTCTTTAACTTTGCGGGAGGGGGGAGGCTGCACAACGGGGCACGGGGTATGCGCCTCCCCTGCCGCCCCCCTCCCCCAGGACGGCACATAGGGGTCTGCTGGTGCCGCTTCCTCTTGACCTCCAACACCTCCCCATCGCCCCCATCCTGAAACCTGCTTTTTCTTCCTGGGACGTTAACAGTACTTGGTACCCATGCGTTTATCTGACTGCTGGGATGTGAGCTCAGCTTAGCCTTGTCTAATTCCTCTCTGTCCCCAGAGTCTCACAATAAAGACTTCCACAATGAAGGAATGAAGAACTGGTTCTCATTTTGTTAACCAGCTGCTGTTCAAAGCTGCGTCAAAACGGAGCACAGTGCTTTGGGAGGTTGAGGCAGGGGAGGATCGCTTGAGCCCAGGAATTCGAGACTAGCCTGGGAAAAAAAAAAATTTTTTTTAATTAATCGGGCGTGGTTGCCCGCACCTGTGGTCCCAGCTACTCAGGAGGCTGAGGTGGAGGATCAGCTGAGCCCAGGAGGTCGAGGCTGCAGTGAGCCGTGATGGAGCCACTGCACTCAAACCTGGGTGACAATTTGAATTATCTGAAAGCGCCCAGCAGGAGCCTATTGTTTTGAACCATGTGCATGTTATTTTGATAATTTTTTTCAAAAAGTTTAAAAATGGATTTAATGTTAATACCCTTTTTGCTAAAATTATTTAAAACTTTAAAAAGGGCACATGCAGTACTTGCTTTGGGTTGTCCCTGAGGCAGAGAGGAGAAGGCTCTACCTCTCCCCAAGAAGAGGCCAGGAACGATAGGAAGTAGAAGACTGAAAGGAAATAGCAGTAACAAGTTTGCAGCTCCAGAGAAGCCACAGCCCCTTGTACTTGGAGGAACTGACCCCTGAAAACTGTGCGGCCGGTTGGGCTGAGCGTCTAGAGGGACTGAGCTGGACAACCACGGGCAAGCGAGGGCGGCACCCAGCGGGAGGAGTCCGCGCGGGATTCTGGTGCCACCTAGACGCCAGGGCGGGGACCGCAAGGTGGGCGGGAGGCTTGGAGCCCGGGATGCAGGGGGATACTGGGAGGGTGCAAGGGGAATGCTGGAGGGGTGCAGGGGGGATTCCGGGGGGTGCAGAGGGTATGTTGGGGGGTGTAGGGGGATGCCGCGAGGGGTGCAGGGGTGATAATGGGGTTGCAGGGGAGATCCTGGGAGGGATGCAGGGGGATGCTGGAAGGGCTGCAGGGGGGATGCTGAGCGGTGCGGGGGAGATGCTGGGGGGGGCTGCAGGGGGGAATACTGGGGGGTGCAGGGGGATGCCGCAAGGGGTGCAGGGGGGATAATGGAGGTGTGGGGGGATACTGCGAGGGGTGCAGGGGAGATAATGAGGGTGCAAGGGAGATCCTGGGAGGGGTGCAGGGGGATGCTGAAAGGGCTGCAGGGGGGATGCTGGGGGCTGCAGGGGAGATGCTGGGAGGCTGCAGGGGGGATGCTGGGGGGTGCAGGGGGATGCCGCAAGGGGTGCAGGGAGGATAATGGGTGCAGGGGAGATCCTAGGAGGGGTACAGGGAGAGGCTGGGAGTGCTGCAGCAGGGACATTAGGGGGTTAGGTGCTGGCATTCAGAGCGGCAACGCCAGGCGGGGAATTCCCCAACAAGCTTGGGAATTTCATCCCCAGGGGCAGCGCCTGCATGGGGGTGGGGGCTCCTCCTTTCAGATGAACACAGTTGTCTGCTGCCTCCCACGTTCCACTTCTCGTTCTTTTTTTTTTTTTTTTTTTTTTGAGACGGAGTCTCGCTCTGTCGCCCAGGCTGGGGTGCAGTGGCCGGATCTCAGCTCACTGCAAGCTCCGCCTCCCGGGTTTACGCCATTCTCCCGCCTCAGCCTCCCGAGTAGCTGGGACTACAGGCGCCCACCACCTCGCCCGGCTAGTTTTTTGTATTTTTTTTTAGTAGAGACGGGGTTTCACCGTGTTAGCCAGGATAGTCTCGATCTCCTGACCTCATGATCCGCCCGTCTCGGCCTCCCAAAGTGCTGGGATTACAGGCTTGAGCCACCGCGCCCGGCCCCTAGTTCTCGTTCTTGAATGAGCATGTTTGTGCCGTATAGGCAAGGGCAACAAAAAACGCGAGGTGCTGTTTCCAGGAGGGCCAAAGGAGGAGGGCAGGGGCGCTGGGAAGAGGCGCCAGCGGAGGACGGCGGCAGGGGTGGCTTTACCGCTTGGCCACCAAGACCAGGTCTGTCCAGTGTGACTTAATACTTCTTAACTGTGCAGTCTCGTGAACTTGACCTCATCACTCCTGGCCTTCCTTCTAGATTCTTTCTAGCCGAACATCCATTCCTGCCCAGCGCGCAGCCCCTCCCTACGGCACTGCCCTGTTCTGTGCGGGTGCTGCCTAGAGAGTGGGCACCCTGTGGACCTGGGTCAAATCCCGGCCCCCACCCTGTACAGTCGTGTGGGCTTGGCCGAGCTCCTTAACCTCAAGCTGTCTGGCCTTTGTGTCTCTGTCTGCGAAGTAGGGAGGATGATCTCAGTGGGCACTGCCCAGCTGTGGGTGGGGAAGGGACCAACTCCTTGCAGACCCTGTGCGCTGGGCCCTTCCTCCAAGGGGGCCTTCGACCCATCCTCTGTCTGGCCGAGTGATCCCATCTCCTCCTCTCTTGCTCCCTGGCTGCAGGCACCCACCATTAGCAAACGACATTAGAATTACACAGACGGCCCCACCCTGATTCCCCCTGCCTCCCTGGCAGAGTCCGCACACAATTGGTCCAGACCCTCCCCCTCTCTTTAAACAGGTGTTTCTCTTTCTCCTGCCCTAGGCACCATCCCACAGAAAGGACAGGCCCACCCGCAGGTCCTCACCTCCACAGGGCCAGCCCTTCTCCCCACTGGAGCAGCCCCGCTCTGCCTTCGACTCATCGCCACAAGCGCCTTGTCCTTCTCGGGCCTCCCACTCCCTCCCTCTGAACCCGCACCGTGCTCCCCTGCCAGGCGGTCAGTCGACTGCCCCTCCCCACCTCCAATTCAGGTGGACAGGTTTCAGCGTCCACCGCCCGGGAAGGGGCAGCCCCGCACCCGTGCCTCCCGCACCTCTGGGCCGCTCCTTCCCAGCCTGAGCCTGACAGCATGAGGAAGTCACAACCTCTGTTGCTTCAGAGACCTGGGGAGGCTGGGAGACCCTATCCTGGGCGTGGAAGGCAAGAGGGAGCCCTGAGCGCGGCAGGAGGGAAGCAGTGTTTCGGGGAAGAATCTAATATCTATGACCTGCGTGCGCTGCAGGTAACAAACAGCGGGGAGCGTCGTGGTGGTTGGGGTTCCTTAGAATGTGAATGCAGGTGTCAGCGGGTGGCCGCAGGGAAGGGATGCAAGCCAGAAACCCAGCAGGCACCTGCGAAGCTTGGTGCTGGTGATGTATAGGGACAGCCATGGAGATGTCAAGGGCGATAGGTCCTGGGCAGCTGGGAAGAGGCTGCCAGGCGATCACCGCACGGCAATATTTTTCTTTGTTCACCTGCTTGAGCCCAGAAATAGTGGGGCTTAGAAGCTGCTCTGGGGCTCAGAATAAACGTAGGCTTTCGCTTTGAGAGGTAAGGAGCACATAAATATTTACACCTGCCCCAAACACCGCCAAGAAAACCCACTTACTGGGAGTCTCAAAGGCCAGCAGTGAGTCCTCGGTGGAGCCAGCCAGGACCCAACCATGCGAATCCCGTGATCTCCCTCCGGAAGCCTTTGGTGCCATCTGTCTGTCCTGCCTCTGCCCTGTTTATACAATAAAGGAAGAAGGAGGCCCACCCCTCCTTGTGGGCTTTTTCTCAGGCCCAGGAAAATGCTGACAGTATTCTGTCCTTAGAGTGTCCTCTTGCTCCATTCCCACCAGCGCCTCCCCGACACCCCCAGTTTTTCCTGGGACCTGGCGTGGTTTTGGTGACTCTACATTCATGTTCAGTGGCACCTCCAAGGCAGGACTTGCTGCCACTGGGAACCTTGGGCTCCTCTCTACAGAGGTCTCCATGGGAGCCCCTAGCAGGCCCACCCCATCCAGATGAAGCAAGCTAAAGGGAGCTCCAAGCAAGGTCCCTTTGGGAATGCGGGGGGTGTGGGAGAGGAACAGATCAGGTTCGGCCCTAAGGAAGGCCAGAAACATTTGGAAGTAGGTTCATTTTGTCATTGGTCACTTTTCCTAGCTCCTTCCTCCCATATTCCTTCAGAGCCTTCTGCCTTTGCTAAACCCTCCTCCTAGCACCCCATCACCCGGCCTCCCACCTCCCTCTCCCCAGCCGCACTGTCCTCTCCACTTGAACTCCCGTTATCTCTTATCTCGTGTTATGGCAGCAGCCTCACCACACCACCCACTCTACGATAGCACCCCAAACCCTCCCAGAAGCATTTGCTGGGCAAATGCTAATGCCAACAACAATAACTAAGACTTTTAAAGCGCTTTCTAAGGCCCATAATTGACTCCCTCAGTCTTCACCAGGGGCGCCCCTGCTGCTTCCACAACCCCATTGAGAGGCACAGTCATAATTGTTTAAAATCAGGAAGTATTTTTCAGATTAGCGTCGACGTAAGTTTCCATTGCTACCCTTGCTTAACTCATTGTATATTCAGACTTCATGGAGAACTTTTTCTAAAAGAGGGGGAAAGGTGGGAGTGGTTGATGTGGAAAGGCCCAGCTTGAAGGACACTCACACATGAGGAGAAATCAAGGTTGTAGGTGACCCCCAGACTTTACAGATGCTGTGACTACCCCACGATCTAGCTGCAATCTCTGTGAGCCAGGGTGTAGCAAGACAAACGGGAGACAAAACCCCTCAGACACCGGGCTGAAGAAGGAAGTGGCTTTATTCAGCTGGGAGCATCAGCGGACTCATGTCTCAAGAACTGAACTCCCTGAAAAAGAAATTCCTGCCCTTTTAAGGGCTTACAACTCTAAGGGGCACACGTGAAAGGGTCGTGATAGATCGAGCAAGCGTGGAGAACGTGGCTGGGGGCTACATACATCAGCTAACAGAATAGAAAGTTTTGCAATGCTTCCTCATACAATGTCTGGAATTTACAGATAGCACAAGTAGTTGTAGTTTAGGTCAGGGGTTGATAATATTATTATATTATTATTATTATTATTATTTTTAACCACCAGGACCGGGTGGTGTCAAGGTCATCTGGCTATTTATCTTACTTCTGGTTTTTTTTTTTTTTTTACTTTTTGCTTTTTTCATTTTCTTCTGTCTTATAAACTAGGCGTGGGCCAGGGGTGGCAGGGGGAAGGTGGAGAGGGGGAGGTGGGCAGCAGGAGAAGTGGTGGTCTCCTTCCTTAAGGGTTTATGATTTCTACTTCCTCCCTAGGGGATTCCCTTCCCTGACTGCATCAGCCAGGGCCACACTCTGGAGGGCAGCTGTTTTTCCCTTCCACCTTGGTGGAGATGTTGACGCCAGAAGCACAGAGAACCAGGGAGGGCCCCACCGCCCTGTACACACACAGAGCTGTTGGAGCACATTGGTCCCTCTCCGAATTTCCTAGACTCTGGGTTCCCAAGGGACAGAGTGCTTGCTGCCTGTCTCCGTGCCTCAACACCTATCACTGTGTGGGCGCACAGCAGCCTCCATCAATGTACACACTGGCAATGAAGGGCTTGGAAAATGCCTCTGAGTCTTACCAGACTTCGTGCCATAAAACCAGGGCCCCAGGGACATATCCACCAATGGAGTACCATGCAGCAGGTAAAAAGAGTAAGGCAGTTTTCTATGGGCTGATCTGGGGAAGTTCTCAAGATTTATTATAAATGGAGGGAAAAAAATGTACAGAACAGGTGTTACTCCAATTTGTTGAGGGCGAGGCATGGGGGCTGATATGTGTATTGAAATCTGTAAGTGCACAGAAGAGACTGGGAACAGTAGGTGCCTTGGAAGAAGAGGTTATTAGGGTGGAAGGAAACCCCCTTTGTCAACGTCTACCCTGCTATACTATTTACATATTTGCCATGTACAGGTGATATTTTTATGAAACTTTTTCAGAAAAGCATTTTTTAAATTATAAAAGGCAAAGAAAGAAAGGGGTAAGGGTGGAAAGGAGGCAAAAGAAAGAAAAGAGGAGAAGAAGTGGAAAAAACATGTTCTAAGGGGCCTCAGGCGTCTCACAAAGGGGGGAGGAGCCCTAGGGAGTTCAAAGGAGCTCAGCTCCATGTTACAGCAGACGCACTACCCCACTAATGTTGCCACATTACACATCACCAGTGCTGTTCACTTAAGGAGTACATTTTTTTTCCTATTTATTAGCAAAGATGCTGGGAGCCAAGAGGTGAAGTCCAAGGCTTTGCTCAAGACTTGATCAAAGAGTTAGACCCACTCCGAGAACTCAAGCCCTCTGCTCCCAGCTCCTGAAGCCAATCCTCTCTCCTGTATCCCATTTCCATTTTTCTTTCTCCTGCTCAAGTTTATAAGACACTCATCCTCTCTTTGGCTCTTCTTCCTCTCAGCAAACTTCAGGGTAACTTGTGTCTCTCCATCTAGGAAGGGCTTCCCTTACTTTCTTCTTGGTGAGCTGATCACCCTCACCCTTGACGTCGGTGTTCACTGTAGGTTGAAGTTACTTTAAAACCAGTCAGCACGTTTCCTTCTCCAACGTCAAGCCCTTTCACAATTATTACGGAGTTTACTGGAAGACCTCTCTCATATAAAGTCACCTTCTTTTTCAACTGGTTCATGCATAAACATGTTATTTTCCCAAGTAAATGACTACTTTGGTTGGAGAGAAGCGAATCGTTTCAACTCCTAGAGGGGCTCCCACAACACTGGACACATTGAAGAAGCTCCATGAGAACTGTTTTTAATAAAAGCTGCCATTTATTGAGCCTCTGCTGGGTACATTATATGAATTATCTTCTGTCTCTTTTCTACCATATGGGAAATATGCAATATAAACTGGTATTATTTTTGGATAACTATATATGTTATCAAAAACTAAATTACGGTTTTCCTCCTTTTCAGGCTGAGTTCTCATGTTTAATAATTTTTTTTTTGAGATGGAGTCTCGCTCTGTCATTCAGGCTGGAGTGCAGTGGTGTGATCTCAGCTCACTGAAACCTCTGCCTCCTGGGTTCAAGCGATTCTCCTGCCTCAGCCTCCCAAGTAGCTGGGACTACAGGTGCGCAACACCACGCCCAGCTAATTTTTGTATTTTTAGTAGAGACAGGGTTTCACCATGTTGGCCAGATGATCTCAATCTCTTGACCTTGTGATCCGCCCATCTCAGCCTCACAAAGTGAATAAATTTTAATATTGTTTTTCAACAAAGGAAGTACGGAAATGGAGGCTCAGAGAGGTTAAGTAGCTTCTCCACATTTATACAGGCTTGCCAGGTGTAAGCACTTATATGGTTGCCAAGTGGCAAGGCCAGCATATCTGAGTCCAAAGGCCCTGGTCTTCCCATTGTGTTGGGCTGATTTGAAACAAGGTTCAAGCAGTGAGGAAGCCAGGTAAGCCTCTGTTGTTCTCTCCCTACCTATTCTCCCCGCTGCCACGCACCTGCATGAAATGAAATCGAGACCTTAATGTGAAATGTTGGAATACAAAGATCTCCGGGGGCTTTGTTCTCGTTCTAGTTGTCCCTACTGAGCAAGTTACAGTGAAGCTGACTTCAGGTCTATGTAAAAACTTCATTAATTATAGCTGTCAGAATGGAAGGTGTGCTCAGTGTCAGCCTACCCTATATTTCTTATGAGCCAGGCACTGAGAATACAGTCACTAGCAGGACAAGGTTCCCGCCCCTGGGAGCTGACAGGGAGTAACTGACTTTGGGGAAAACAGACAATACACATATAAATACATCGGTACCTCCAGAAAGTGGTAAGTGCTGTGAATAAAATAGACCCTGAAACAGCATGGAGGTGGCAGAGGCAGGGGGAGGAGGAAGTTGGCTCCCTAGATAAGGTGGTCAGAGATGGCCTTGACACTGAAGGCGTGACCCGAATGAGAAGCCAGCCATGCAAAGACCTGAGGGAAGAGCTTTAGGTAGAAGGAACAGCAAGGAGTTGGAGATGAGCATGGTGTGTCTGAGGGACAAAGTGCGGGACAGGGTAGGAGGTGGTCAGTGGTTGGCCGAAGCAGAGTGTACAAGAAGGGGAGTAAGTCGAGTGTGGACAGGTGGGCAGGGGCCACAGTGAGAGGCTGTGTGTACCTGTCATTCAGTGTGTGCAAGTAGAACTTAAAAGACTTACTCGTTTTGGAGAAGTTGTCCTAAATATGACCATGCTCATCTGGAATTACTTTAAAAATTAGTGGAATCTAATTTAACAAATGACTAACCAGAGCCGCAGTGGACAGCGGTGCCCACCCGCACACTGGAGGAACGGGACTTCAAGTACGAGTGCCCTGGTGCTGCCAACAGCAAATTAGAATTAAGTTGCTCTTTACGGACAAGCCAAGGCAGGCAGATGGGGCCACACCACATCCTGAAGGCATGTCTCATTATCATGTCTTGGCTTCTTGGACATGTAGGGTCACCATTACTCAGGCCAGGACTTCCCAGAGGCCACAGTCATGAAGCTCTCCTCTGGTGACACTTAAGATTCGGAGTTAAAGCAAAAGACAACTCCATGCCTTCCCATTTCCTCATTCGTCACCCAAATATTAGCAGTTTCTTCCAACTGAGACCTCTAGCTACAACTTCAGCCCATTTCCCTGATCGTTTAGCAGAGAAGATAAACCCACCATGCTTCAATTCTCCCCTCTGGATCCTAATTTCATTTGAAAAATGGATTTTATTAAGTATTTGGTAATGAAGATTATCTTTTTTACATATTACTGCATTTGGTTTAGGACTTTGCATCTATGTTTATGGGTGAGGTTTACATGTATTTTTTCCACTATCCTTATCAGGGTTATACCACCCTCATAAAATCATTCTTTAGGCCATAAAGTCATTTTTTACATCTTGCCTATTGAGCTAATCAAGTTGCTCCTGAGAAGACTTCCAACTTCCTGGCTACTAGAGTTCTAGGAGCCAAGGATGGCAAGAAGATTCAGAATGTAAATGCTCATTTAATCCCCTTGGGGATTCACCTGACACCTAGACTACACTTTTTCTCTCTCTAATGGGCTGATGAACGGAGGAAGGGCAGTCACCAAGCTGGTGGGTATAGGAAGGGGACCCAACAGACATTCAACTCTTTGGTAACCCTCCCTTCACACCCAATTCCAGAAGTCATGCTTTCTGTTGCTACCGTATCTGCGCTTTTCGGGGGACGATGCATTGTAAACCGATTTGCTTATCACCGGCTTTCTCCACCAGGGTTCAGTGAAATTCAAGTTTTTCAGCTCTGCTAAATCTTCCAAGGTCTGCATCTGCTTTCTGGGTTTAAATATTTCATTGACTCCTCTCCTGGCCTTCCCGAGCTTGTGGATTTGTCTTTTTTTTTTTTTTTTTTTTTTTTTTTGAGACGGAGTCTCGCTCTGTCGCCCAACCTGGAGTGCAGTGGCCGGATCTCGGCTCACTGCAAGCTCCGCCTCCCGGGTTTACGCCATTCTCCTGCCTCAGCCTCCCGAGTAGCTGGGACTACAGATGCTCGCCACCTCGCCCGGCTATTTTTTTTGTATTTTTTTACTAGAGACGGGGTTTCACCGGGTTAGCCAGGATGGTCTCGATCTCCTGACCTCATGATCCGCCCGTCTCGGCCTCCCAAAGTGCTGGGATTACAGGCTTGAGCCACCGCACCCGGCCGGATTTGTCTTCTAAACAAATCCCTTTACTGTTGCTTTGAGGGTATCTTCTAGTTTTCTAATATTTTTCTAATATTTGCAGCATCTATAATATCCTTTTAATTCCATGTGTACTTAAAAAATATTTGTTAACTTTTCTTTAAAAGAACCAACTTCTTCTGGCTTTGTTGATGGCATGCTTAATTTCTGTGCATATCTACTTTCTTTAGGTTTATTTTGCTGTTCTAATTTCTTGAAACAGATGTTTAGCTCAATTTTCAGCCTTTATTACATCCTAGCATAATTTTTATATTTAGATTTAGAATAATTTACATTATTCTATTATTCAGAACTATAAAATTCTGTAATCTTAATACATTAATGTAACATTAATTTAATGCTGTAAAATTTTTAAATTACTGTTGTAGCTGCATCCCTCATTTTTACATATTTTTATTATTGTTCAGGTTAAATTTTCTTCATGATTTCTTCTTGGACCCATCAGTTAATTTCTAAACATACAGAGGTCATCTTGTAATCTTTTAATTTTGGTTTCTAACATAATTGCACTGTGGTTGGAGTGTGGTCTACGTGGCAACAACCTTTTCAAATTTGTTGAGGTTGACTCTACTGTTCAGCGTGTGGTCAATTTTTGAAAAAGTTCCATATGTGATCAACATGAAAGTGCAGTTGTTAGATGCATTTTTTTTTTTTTAAACAGGTTTATGCTCGGTCATTGGTTTCCACACGTCTGCGCTTTCAGGATGAAGATGTGGTCTTCTACACATGTCCATTTTACCAAACTCGCTAAATGCTTAAATCTCTTACATACTTACCTGAATTTTTTGTTGCTTGGTCTATGTGAAGTATATTAAAATCTCCCACTATGATGTTGGATTTCTTATTTTTCCATATAGCTGTTTTTGTTTTACATATTTTGAGGCAATGTTATTAGGTACGTAACTTAGAATCTTTATGTTTTTCTGAAGAATTGGGTAAGCGTATCATTATGTAGTGGTTCTATCTGTAGTAATGCTTTTTGTCTTAAGGCCTGTTTCCAGGGCTGCGGTGTTCCACAGCTCTAGGGAGGACATTCACATTACAGTTATGCAAATAGCATACCCTGGAATTAGACCGTCTGTTTCGTTATTCGGAGTGGCCTTAATTTTGTGGGTTATGAATATAACTTCTCAGTTTTATTTTGGTTAGTATCTGCCTGATGTATCTTTTCCATCCTTTCTTATATTCTAGGTAGCCTATGTCTCTCTCTTGTCATCACATATGGCTGGATTTCTTTTAAAAATCCAGTTTGGCTTTTTTTTTTTTTTTTTCTGGAACATTTAGTCCATTTACATATAATTATTGGCACATTTAGATTTCTCTCTAGTATCTTATTTTGGATGCTCTATTTGTCCTGCCTTTTCTTTCTCTACCCTATCTTGTCTTCTTATGGACTGATTGCATTTTTCCATTCTATTTATTCTTGACTGGAAACTGTATCCTCTGCTTATTTTTAGTAGATACTACAGAAGTTTTTGGCACACATGTTTACATACCAAAGTCTGAAGTTAAACAATGTATTTATCTTCTTCCTGAAAGACCCAAGGATCTTAGAGTATGTTCATTCCTATTACCTCCCCTCCCTAGTTATCTGCTACCTTCATGGATTTTAGTTTCACCTTTTTTCAAACCCTGTAAGACTCATCTATAGTTGCTTTTTGTGTAGCTGATCCACATAACAATCATGTTCTTTATTCTACATTCCTTGATACATTTCAACCCTTCCATATGATCACTTCCCTTCTGTTGGGGCAAACTCAGTTTTTTTGTGAAAATGTCTTCTATTTCACCCTTGTTCTTGAAAGGGTGGGCCAATCTCAGTAAGATAACTTACTGACCTATTCTAAGGCTGGGCCCAACAGAGCCTCACTCCCCACCCTTGCAGGGACCCTGGATCTGGGCAGAACATTTACATGGTAGGGAACAGTCCTTAAACAGGCACTTGGAAGCCCTTTGCAGATGCCGGTGAGAACCGGCAGTCTGGGAAAGAGCACACATCTTGCGAAGAAGATGAGGAGGGAAAAGCCCTTTTCCTGTTTTTCACTTTCAAGAACATGAGCCAGCCACCTGGCTGCTCTCTTTTGTAGTTAAACAAACACTTCTTAGACAGATCCCATAAATCAGCTTATTTTCATTTAGCAAAGTTTTTATTCAAAAGCTTCTCAGCACCATCTAGTTATCAGAAAGAATGGATATCACCTTTTCCTGCCCACCCAATCCCCAGTTCCAAAGGCAGAAGTTAAACCATTTGGCTAGGGCTCCCCCTAATGATTGTAACTGAGACCATGATAAGATTTTGGTTGTTCTCACCCAACTGTCTCTAAGCCTCTACTCAAACCTGACTCAAGCAGAGATGTGCACCCCCCAGTTCAGAACAGGAAGGAATCATGTCAGACCCGATCAACCTCCCATTTTTGGGCTATTAGAGGCACCAGAAATTACCTTGAAAAAATGGAATTCAGTGACTGCCATCTAAGAAAGACAGTGATACTGTCCAGCAGCATGCAGTTCCGAGAGCTCAATTCTTAGGCCACCTTCCCTCCACTCTACTCTAGGAACAAGGAGCATTAGGTCTGTTTTCTCTCCATACACCTCAATCGCTCATCCTCTCTTGTCTTATTAAAACACAGACACAGAACCAAACTTTTTGACAGTTAAAGACAAACAATTACATCTGATTAAAATGCTAAGAGATCCTGAGCTGTTAAGAGATGAGGAGAGTAGAGAGTATGACCTGATCTTTCCCCCTCCTTTTTTTCTTTAAGAGTATTCTGTTTCAGCATAAACCACACTTCCCAAAGAGGTTCCTGGTGGAGACTGGAAATCTGACTGTGTCCTGTGGCAACACATAGTCCCTTGCATAACTTTGGCTTCAGTCCCTGGATCTGTCCTTTGCAGCTACGTCAGGTTCCATGGAAGGAGGAAAGAGCTGGAGGCAGTATCACTCAGCCAAAGCTCCCATGGGGTCCCACGCTGGCAGGACAATGGGTTCCTGCTCTAACACAGCTAGCACCTCTTCAGGGACATGCTTCCTGTCCACCACCACTTCGTAGACATACTCAGAGAACCACTCATCTGTCATGCACAGGTAACCTGGAGAAAAAAAACAGAAGACTTATGAGTACAGACGGCAAGGGGCAAAGAGCAGAAACCCTTTTTGTAGGATAAACCTTTTACAAAACTGATATTCATACATATTTTTCAGCTTTCCCATCTGTAAATTTCATTTAATTTAAAACCTTATTAGCAATTCTGTGAAGCAGACAGGACAGGCATGGCTCTATTTTTAGAAAAATTAGAAAACTGGGTCTTAGAGTAACTAGGTGATGTGCCCAGGTCACATGGTGAGGTTTGGAGCTGAGCCTTGGACCCAAGGCTAACTTAACACCAGATCCTGTGCTGCTGCTCTCTTCCTCAGCTGCCTTGGTGATGGTGAGTGACTACCTGTATACTAGTAGGGAGGCAGAAAAACTTCTCATTTATACAGCCACATCTAGGGCATAAATTTCTAGGGTCAGAAGGGCAAGCACCCCATTTCCCTTCTTACCCTACCAGTGTCAATGGCTGTTCTCCCCCATTCCTTTCTATCACACACTCCTACAACAATCAGGTAGAATGCTGTGAGCATTTTGATAGGGTCATGTCATCATTCCTAGATACGCACTTATTTGCAGATGATACTGTGGGAGTGAAATGATCAAGCAGTCCTTGCTTTCCTAGGAGGAAATCTATGATGAGGATCAGGCAGAACTAGAAGAATGAGACATCTGCTTAACCTGTTCTCCTTAGGAAGGCCTCTCCAGTGGGTTAGGACTATACAGAGGTGTCCTGGCACTAATGCCCCATTTAAGGTTGAGAGCTCAGCTGAGAGAAAAAGTGTGGTGTCATCGGGTACCCATCCTAGTAATCGTCGTCTTCCATAAGGAGGATTAACCTGCATCTCAGGCTCCACTAGGCCAACACAAATTCCCCTTCAGAAACCAGATCCTCATCTCTCACCTTACACAAAAATCAACTCAGGATGGTCAAAGGCTGAAATCTAAAACCTGAAACCAATACAAGTTCTAGAAGATAACATTGGAAAAACTCTTCTAGACATTGGCTTAGGCAAAGAATTCACGACTAAGACCCCAAAAGCAAATGCAACAAAAACGTAAATAAATGGGACCTAATTAAACTAAAAGCCTTCTGCACAGCAAGAGAAATAGCAGTGTAAATAGACAACCCACAAAGTGGTAGAAAATCTTCACAAACCATGAATTCGACAAAGGACTAACACCCAGAGTCTACAAGGAACTCAAACAAATTGGCAAGAAAAAAAAAATCTCACCAAAAAATGGGCAAAGGACATGAATAGACAATCTGGAAAAGAAGATACACAAACAGCCAATAAACACATGAAAAAATGCTCAATATCACTAATTATCAGAGAAATGCAAATTAAAACCACAATGTGATACCACCTTACTCCTGCAAGAATGGCCATAATTAAAAAGCAAAAAAATTATAGATGTTGGCGTGGATGTGGTGAAAAGGGAACACTTTTACACTGCTGGTGGGAATATAAACTAGTACAAACACTAAGGAAAACAGTATGGAGATTTCTTT